>NC_137096.1:7617539-7870039 GCF_951640355.1 Cnephaeus nilssonii | reverse complement strand
GGCACATGCCCAGGTTTGTGAATTCAATCGCCACTAGGGAGCATGCAGGAGACAGCCTATCAATGATTCTCTCTCATCATCGATGTTTCTATCTCTCTTTCCCTCTCTGAAATAATAAATAAATAAATAAATAAATAAATAAATAAATAAGTGTACAATTTTATTTATTTTATTGCATACGATGTTCACTCTGCCTCTCAAGTCTCAATTTAAAGCACTCCCCCTTCCACAACTTCTTTGCTATTTTTGTAAAAAGATTTCGGTTTGCTGAAGAAAAAGGAGCCAATTGTCCTGTTTTTGAAATTACTACCTTCCGCTTAAAGCTTAATTAGATTTCCAGTTGGCATAGGTCTTGTTTCTACAAATCTAGGTAACTGCTATCAGAACCACATCCAATAGATATACCCTATGTGAAAAATTTTTTCTCTCCCATGCTTCATTTGTGGTCAAACTCACTCCCTAGGTAAGGTGTAATTTCTCCCTCCCCTACTAACATCCTCATCTCATTACATTCCAAAATTATGTATATAGGCATGTCAGGAGAGACAACTTCAGCTCACCCACTGACTGGTGGCTTCTTTCAGCTAATATTAACTAGATGTTTTTCAGGCGAGAAGTGCCTCTAAAACATCTAGTCAAGAACTTTGGGGAAATAACATACACCTGACCCACACCCTCTGTTCCATTGCTCACAACTCTGCAGAAGTTTCAAGGAACTCAATTAAAACTCAACCATTAACTAGGGGAGGTCTTTAATAGGTTTAAATTCAGACAGACTCACTTCAATTTGAGAGCTACAGGAGAGAAATCCAAGGGCTGTCATAAAGTGACTTTCTTCTCAAAGAGTACTTAAGTCTCTGAGAGCAGAGTGTCTGACAAAATTTCCCCCTGCGACATAAGTCTGTCAGCTATTTAAACATGTGTTCCAAAGACATTGCCAGTGGACTATAGAATATTCAATGAATCCTTTGGCTGTGGGCAAGGGATGCTTCCCTCTTCCTTCTGATAGAGCAAGTGTAAAGTGCTAGAAGCCCCTTATCTGCCTGCTGTGATTTGCACAATGTCCTTAGAACTGGGAGGAAGTCACAGCCTCTGCATTGAGTGAGAGTCCCTAGCCCCCATCCTAGGGATTTGAAAGGCACCTCTGGGTGCAATGGGACATTCAGGGCTGGCCTTGGGCCAAGTCTTACCCATTCTCCTTGCCGCTGTGGAATAGCTGGGGTATGGTTCCAAGGTAAACACCATGTTTCCCCCATGAAATCTGTCCCCGAAGTAGGACTTGTTAACAGACTAACAGGACATATAAGTTTTAAACCGGACGTGTGTTATTTAAGTGAGTCAAACCTCTGTTTATTTGAAAAAGGAAGCTCTTGGGAGACATGCTTCTGATAAGGACCAGATTTCGGAACCTGATATCCTGTGCATGACAGTGCGCCTGCCCCCAGCTGGTCAGGCAGAGAATGCCAGTACCTCTGGGGCTGTGGAATGCTGTCTCTTCACCCCTCTTTGCCTTCAGTGTCAACAGAGAGTAAGTGGACAGGTCATAAGGGTTCAGATGCAGCAGGTGAGGCGGCCACCATGTCAGGTTCTGCTCTGGGGAAGCAGGGAAAAGAGTTCCAAGCCCTTGTCAAGGGCTCTTTGGGAATGACTGTTTAAGATTCTCACTTTATTATTTTTTTCACAGGAATAAGGAAAGAGAATATGTCCTGCACCTTTCCCATTAGGGCAGCACGAAGCGAGGGCACCTGAGGGAGGTGGCATTTCTCTCATTCTTTCTCCTCCCTAGGAATCCTTCCAAAATGCCCAGGAGCTAGAGGCTGCCATGTGGTCTTTGGGCTGGGGGTCAGCATGGGACAGTGCCTGGCCTCTGCTGGGGGTGCCAGGCAGGGAGGGTCCCTGTGAGAGCACTTGAGGAGGGAGACCCAGCAGAGGCAGCACCTGGGTTCCGGGACACCAGCACGTGACTGTCACAGTGCCCGCCCCGTGAGCTGAGTGTTTCCTGACTCAGGAGTCACTTTGCCCTTTTGCTTCCTTGTTCTCCCTGTTTGCCACCCCCTTTGGCCCTTTCTTCTCCTCCCTGCCCACCTCCATCCCCAGCTCACGTGTCCCGTGTGAGTTCCTAGCAGGAACTCTTCCAGGGAGACAGTAAGGTCCAACTGGAAGCAGAGTCCGGTGACAGCCAGGGCCCAAGTCAGTTTCGCCTTAAGGTCCTGGTTCTATGACTGATCAGGGAGGCCACCCTGTGGCCTGGAACTAGTTCCCTATCATGAGACTTGCACCCCATCACCATGGCTGTACTTCCAGGTTTTCTACTTAACACCCTGACGGATTACAGTGACTATTTGGTCTAAGACCTCAAAACGGACATTTCTACAATAGAAAGACTTCAACTCTTGAAGACCTGTTCTGTGGCTCTGGCTCTTTAAGGTGGGCCTGCAGGCCAGCCCTGGGAGCCATGGAAACATAAGAATGTTTGGTTTCTTCATCTCTGTTACAGGCTGGCAGTTGCTACCATTTGTACCTCTGAGATGTCCTCCTCCCGACTTCTGTATTGGCCGGGTAACCATTGCGCTTTATTTTTTACCCTAGTTAAGAGAGCCCTGAGATTTCTTGGGGTGGCTGGGTATCTATGTAATCCCTTTATTTGCTCTATGAACAGTTTCACTGTCATCAGCAGTCCTGCAGAGAGGTGAACGTAGGCCACCTTTATTTGTTTATCATTTATGTTAAAACTTGTATTTTGTAAAAACATGTTTTTATTGCTTTTAGAGAGAGAGGAAGGGAGAGGGAGAGAGAGATAGAAACACCAATGATGAGAGATGCATGCCCTCTACTTGGGATCCATCTCACAAACTGGGCATGTACCCTGGTCAGGAATCAAACCATGAACTCCTGGTTGATAGGACAATGCTCTACCACTGAGTCACACCAGCCGGGACTGGCTACCTTAATTAGACAGAAATGAGCACCATCACATTTGCAGGCTGGTCTACAAGCCTCTTCGCTGATAGCTTTGTCAAATCACAGAGCCTTGCTCCTTTCATAAATCAAACACATATTTCTCTTTATAAATGATTAGCTTTCTTATGTCCTTTCATGTTATAACTAGAGGCCCTGTGCACAACATTAATATACTGGGGAGAGGGGAAGGGTCCCTCAGCCTGTATGTGCCCTCCTGCAGTCCTGGACCCCTTGGGGACTTCCACCTGCTCCCCAGAGGCAGGAGAGGCTCCCCCCACAGCTGCTGCCCTCACTGTGAACCTAGATTCTGTGTGAGTGGTGCTCCCCCTGTTGGAGCGCATTGACCACCAGGGGGAAGCTCCTGAATGGAGTGTCTGCCCCCTGGTGGTCAGTGCACATCATAGTGACCAGTCATTCCGCCATTTAGTCAATTTGCATATTAGGGTTATATTATTATAGAACTAAGGCCCAGTGCATGAAATTCATGCACTCCTAGGGAAGGGGGGCGTCAGCCTGTCCTACACCTTCTTGAAGTCTGGAAGCCCTTGAGGGATATCTGACTGATGGCTTAGGCTTGCTTCCCATGAGAGTGCACTGACCAGCAGGGGGCAGCTCCTGCATTGAGTGTCTGCTCCCTGGTGGTCAATGTGCATCATAGCTACTGGTTGCTCCACTGTTTGGTCAATTTGCATATTTGCCTTTTATTATATAGCATAAGACTACAGGCCTGGTGCATGAATCTGTGGATATTGAAAGGAAATTAATTACAAGGTGGCCAACGGGGTGGGACTGGGCAAGATGTGCCAGAAATGCCCTGGAGCCAATCTCCCATGGTCCCTTCCCAGCCAGCCACACCTGGGGCAGCACTGGGGTTCAGAGGGTATCTGCAGAGTCAGCCGGATCACTCCAGGAGGTGGTGTCCCTTGGACTGGCATGTGGGCATCAGGCCGAAACTGGCAGCCCGACTTCCCCCAAGGGGTCCCAGAGTGCAAGAGGTCACTCTGCAAAGTTGCTATCACTCGGCAGCCCCTGCGTTGAGCATTTGCCCCCTGGTGATCAGTATGGGTCTTACCTACCAGGTGGCTGGTCAGCCAGTAAGTTGCCTAGCCTTTTATATATATAGAGAGAGGCCCGGTGCACAAAATTCGTACAAGGGGGAGTGGACAAAATTCGTCCAAGGGGGACTGGGGTGTCCCTCAGCCCAGCCTGCACCCTCTCCAATCTGCTACCCCTCGAGGGATGTCTGACTGCCCTTTTAGGCCCAATCCCACTGCTGGCTCCCAACCACTTGCCTGCCTACCTTCCTGATTGCTCCTAACCACTTCGGCCTGCCAGCATGAAGACCCTATAACCCCTGTCAGGCTGTTTGATGTCTAACTGCTCCCCTGCCAGCCTGTTTGATCCCAACTTCCCTCCTCTGCCAGCCAGGTAACCCCTTAACTGCCCTCCCCTGCAGGCTTGATTGTCACAACTGCTCTCCCTTGAAGGCCTGGTCCCTCCCAACTGCCCTCCCCTGCTGGCCATTTTGTGAATGCCATTTTGTGTCCATATGGGGGCAGGATCTTTGACCACATGGGGGAAGCCATCTTGTGTGTTGGAGTGATGGTCAATCTACATATTACTCCTTTATTAGATAGGATAGAGGCCTGGTGCATGGGTGGAGGCCAGCTGGTTTTCCCTGAAGGGTGTCCTGGGTCAGGGTTCCCTTGGGGCGTGGGGTGGCCTGGAAGAGTGGCTTGTGGTGGTTTGCAGGCCGGCCATGCCCCCTGGCGACCCAAGCAGAGGTCCTGATATCTGGGGATTATTTATCTTCTACAATTGAAACTTGGTAGCCTGTAATGGAGCCAAGCCTCCTGCTTGCTCTGTGATGGCAGCCATTTCTGTTGGGATTTATGTGTCTTCTATAATTGAAACTTTGTAGCCTGTAGCGAAGGCCTGGGCCGGCCAGGGCTGCAGAAGCTTGGCTTCCTCCAATGCTGGGGGCAACCCTAGGCTCCTGCTCTCTCAAGCTCCATGGCCACAGCCATTTCTGTTGGGATTTATCTATCTTCTATAATTGAAACTTTGTAACCTTAAGCAGAGGCCTTGGCCAGACAGGGTGTGTGGAAAGCTTGGCTTCCTCCATTGCTGGGGAAACCCAAGCCTCTCTCCTGCTCTCTCTATGGCCCTAGCCATCTTGGTTGGGTTAATTTGCATACTCGATCCTGATTGGATTGTGGCCATGGCTTGTGGCCTTGGCTTGTGGGTGTAGCAGAGTGATGGTTAATGTGTATATTACTCTTTTATTAGATGGGATATATATATATATATATATATATACATATATATATATATATATATATATATATATATATATACATACATACATACATACATATACATCCTAGAGGCCCAGTGTACAAATTTGTCAAATTTGTGCATGGGTGGGGTCCAGCTGCTCTGCCACAATGGGGGCCAATCAAGCTGGGCTGGAGGGAGGGAGGGGCCGTGGGCAATTGGCCAGCCAGGCCCACTCCCAATCAGGGTGTTGGAGGCCAATTGGGGGCTGGGATGGCCAGAGGGCAGGTCCTATTGGGGGCCCAGATCAGTGTGGTTGGCTGCCGCAGTGCACGTCATACACACCAGTCATTCCGGTCATTGTGGTCACTGGGCTTTTTATATATAGATAACACAATATAAAATTGACCATTTTAACCAGTTTTAAATGCACAGTTTAGCCACATTTAGGACATTAACATTGCTGTGTTATCATCACCACCATCATCTCAACAACTTTTTCACCTCCCCAAACTGAAACTGTCTTCAATGAACCCTCCTCTCCCTAGCCCCTGGCACCCACAGTTGTTTTCTGTCACTCTGAGTTTCACTGCTCTAGGGACCTCATATACATGAAATGATACAGTACTTATGTCTGTGTTACTGACTTATTTCACTGGCAGAATATCTTCATAGTTCATCTATGTTGTAGCATGTGTCCAAATTTCCTTCCTTTACTTCTTAATATATTTTTATTGATGTCATAGAGGAAGGGAGAGGGAGAGATAGAAACATCAATGATAATAGAGAGTCATTAATCGGCTCCCTTTTGCAACCCCCTCTACCGAGTATTGAGCAAGCAACCCAGGCATGTGTCCTGACGGCAATCGAACCAACGACCTTTTGGTACATGAGACAATTTTCAATCAACTGAGCCACACCAGCCAGGGCCACTTTCATTTTTATGGTGCATAGAGGAGCCTATATATGCTCATTATTAAAATTATCATGGGATTTTCTTTTCATTTATACTATTTTTTGTTGTTAATCCTTACCTGAGGATATTCTACCCCTTGGTTTTTAGAACAAGTGTAAGGGAGGGGAGGACAGGGAATGATGAAGGCATAGAAAAAGAGAAAGTGACAGAGAGAAACCTTAATGTGATAGATACATCAATTGGTTGCCTCCTACATGTACCCTAACTGGGGCTAGGGATTGAACCTGAAACTCAGGCATGTGCCCATTACCAAATTGAACCTGAGACCCTACAGTGGGCTAATGTTCTACCCACTTAGCAACACAGGCCAGGTCTAGTATTTACTCTTTTGATATAAATAAATGTCAACCCATATTAGGACAGCCAGGAAGTACCGTGTCAACAGTAAGGGCTTTGGAGCCTGGGTGTGCTATTTATATCTCTGTGACCTTGAGTAGGTTGGTTAACCTCTCTGTGCTCAGAATCCTCGTCTATGAAATGGGATCATAGCCATATATGTATTAGTGGGTCATATTAACTGAATGCATTAATATTCACGTGTTTGAAGTAGGGCATGGCCCATACAGAGAACAATATACACATGTAAGAAATCTTTGAAGCGGTGCAAAGATTGGCTGGCATGGTTCTGAGCCCCACACTCTACCTGACCACAGCTCTTGCACTTTAGGGGTTCTTTCTCCTGGTGGACCATTTCCTGTTGGCTGGACATTCCTCACCCATCCCCATTCCCTGCAGCTCCCAAGTATACCTGCCATCTCCGATCTTCTGAACGCTCAGGCCCTTCCACATGGACTGCTGGTAAAATGTCTAAATAAGATATAAGGAGACTTTCTAATTTGGTCTTCAGGAAAGACATGTCCCCATCCCCCCAGGTGCGGACACAGACTCACCCAAATGTCCCCAACCTGGCATGTTTTCCTGCAAAGGCAGCCTTCTCCTCCCTGACACCCTCACTCCATCAAAACTCACTGGGCCTGAAATCCATTCTTCATCCCTCTGTTGGCGAGGAGGTCATCAGACTGGCTGTCAACCCATCCCATCTCATGAGGGAACTTTCCAATGGGTAACATCTAGAGGGCATGTTCCCCTGGGGAGTTGATACTCTACTGGGCATATCAGGCTTCCCAGCAAGGAGCTAGGGTTTGGAGGAGCCAAATAGCTTCTTCCTGGGGAGCTACCTATGGAATTCACTCTGAGTGGGCCTCATTCCCTCATGTTAATCAGCAGAGAGAAGCCCTGGGAACCCCATTTTCTGGTTAGTCCAGCAACTGCTCCCATGGGTTCAAATGAAAAAGAGATCCAAATAAGATGGCTCACAATCTAGATGTTGCTTCACAGGATATACTTGCTTCATGCAAAACACATCAGGATATTTTTAACTTGCACCCGAAAGAAGCCAACATGTAAAGGTGGGATTTTGAGCGAGGGATGAGTAAAAAAGTAAATATGCATGACTGATTTTAGGCAACATATAAATCTTCAAGGTCATGTTTATTTTTAACTACAAAAGTAAGTATGTTTTCCATTACAACCCATACAAATTACAGAAAAATACATAAATAGGAATGAAAATCTTCCCCTCTCAACAGATCTGTGTACTTCCTTCTAGTTTTTTTTTTTAAGTATGTATATATCTATTTGTAAATGTAAATAAAATTACATCTTTATGTATTTCTTTTGACAAAATGGTCATACCATATGTATTATTATTCACTTTTTTTTTGTTATGATACAGAAATTTCTTCAGACAGTTCAGTCTTGGTAATGGTCATGTAATAATGCACTTTAATCCTGAATGTAACATAATTGACTTAAACACTCTTCTATTAATAGACATTTAAGTCATTCCAGTTTTTCTCTCTGATAAATGATGATGAAACTAACATCTCATAAATTTTCACAACTCTGACAAATGCCTCCAAATGGTCCTTGGTTTCAAAGCTGTTGGTACAAACATTTCAAATTGTTAGATATATTTTTGTTTTTTCTTAATCCTCACCCAAGAATATGTTTTCCATTGACTTTTTGAGAGACGGGGAGGGAAGAAAGGAAGGAGGGAGAGAGGGAGGGAGAGAAAGAGAGACAGAAAGAGTCAATGGGAAAGAGAGTCCATAGTATGGGATTGAAGGTGAAACCAAGGATTTGCCCTTGAATCGGATCTTAATGCCCTTTTTGCTTGGTCTATTCATCTAACCACTTAGGAACACTGGCCAGAGCAATCATTTTAACATTTTAAACTATATATTTTTATTGATTTCAAAGTGGAAGGGAGAGGGATAGAGAGATAGAAATATCAGTGATGAGAGAGAATCAGTGGTTGGCTGAATCCTGCACGCCCCCTACTGGGGATCAAGGCCAAAACCTGGATATTTGGCCTGTTGGGAAATCAAACCATGACCTCCTGATTCATAGGTTGATGCTCAACCACTGAGCTACCAACATTCCAACTTTTGAAAGATGTTGTCAAATTGTGTTTCAAAAATGCCTTGCAAATTAAAACTCTCACCACGGTCTTGGATTTCTTCGCATCGTTTGCTCTTACATAAAATATTTAGAACACTAATTGAAGGCCAATATGTATGTAGACATCTTAAATATATGGCTTGGACAAGAAGAACAAGGGGACATGGCGAGCATTGCTACCCATGGCTCAAGGTGTCTGTTTTCTTCTCTTTGCTGCTGCCTCACCTTCAGGTGGCCTGGGGCGAAGCCCTTGCTCTTCAAAAGCCTGGCCTTCCTCCTGGGTTATCTGTCCTGGGCCTTCAGCCTGGGCATAGCCAGCAGCCGATCCTGGCACATGTGAGAGTTCAACGGCACAACTATCGCCGTCATGTACTTTGGACTTTGGGAAACTTCCTATGTCGAAACCCTTAACGTGTCCGGCATGAAGCTGGAGGTGTCCGTGTTCTCCAGGCTCAACAAGAGCTGGGGCATTCCGGATGAGATCTACTATGGCCAGGACCTGATGCTGCTGGCCAACTTCCTGGCGCCAGTGTCCCTGGTGTTCAGCACTCTGGCGGTCTGGGCCAGCTGGATCCGCGCCCCCTTCCCACACTTCTTCCGCACCTGCTACAACACTGCCGCCCTTCATCTCTCCCTCAGCAGCTTCTGCCTCACGCTAACGGTGGCCTGGAACATTATCACAGACCTTTCCGGCCAAACCACCCTAGAGTTTCCACCTAAGTTACCTGTTAACAAAGACATGGTCCACTGTAAGCACATCTCCTACATGCTGCCGCTGGGTGTCCTGCATCCATCTTCTCCCTCATAAGCCTCATGATTTTCTCCATGGATAGCTGTTCCATGGAGCAGGAGAAAGCGAAACTGTCAAGGCCAAAGTTCTGAATGAGGGCCCGCCCTCTGCAATGGCTGGCAGGAGCTTTCCTGAAGAAATGTCCTGTGTACACTTCATAGTGTTGTAACCATCCAGGCGTTCCAAATTAAACAAGCTTGGCTTTCCAGATTGTGTCTGAAGCTCCTATTCCCTCTGCTGCTCTCTTCTTCAAGCGGTTTTTTTCTTTGACACTGCTTGCATGCTGAAATCTGTAGGCAAACATATTCTGTATATACTGTCACAACTCAAAGGCCTTGGCTCCGTGGTTGAGCATCAGGGCAATTGCCCCTGTTGCAGGCTCAATACACAGTCAGGGGATGTTTCTCTGTCTCTCTCACACTTCCTTTCTCTGAAATCAATAAAAACATATATTTTTAAAGACAATAAGGACAAAGTTAACACATTTTCAGATAAAGAACCTACAATCAGAGACACTTTTACAAGAAAGTTATTGGACGCAGAATGAAGGAACTGGATGCAGAAGCAGTGGTGAACACAAAATTAGTGAGAATGTGGGTATAGCTAAACCAGGAATGCTGATAAGTTTTAAATGCCTGTGTTATGGAGTTCACATCTATATATATATATATATATGTATAATGGAGGGATACGCAAATTTGTCCGGGACGCCAACACATCATGACCTTTCACAGGGTGGGCAGGGTTGTGGGGCCCCAGGGTGGCACTCCAGGTCTAAGCGGGATTTTGTTCCACCCAGGCAGACTAGCCTGGGGCCTGCAGCCCAATCCCAATGCTGACCAGTGGTTTACTAAACTTTATTGGAGCTGCTCTCCCACCCCCTGCCCCAGGACCCCACTTCCCTCAGAAGGTTGCCACATCAGCATCCTGACAGGTGGGCAGCCTGGGAGAGCTGAGTGAGGTGCTGACTACAGGGAGCCACGGAGGGGTGGGGCTGCTGGAGCCAAGCTACAGGGAGTCTGAGAAGATTGCCTGAACGAAGATGTAGCTTCAGCAAAGCATCCAGCTCAGAGCCACAGCCGAGGGGTCCGCAGGCAAGCAGACAAACGTCTGCCTGAGGATCGGCTCCAGGGCGAGCGCTGCAGCATTGGTGAAGCTGCTGGCCAGGAGGCAGGTAGGCCAAGGGGCACAGAGCTGTGCCACAGCGAGTTGCACTTCAGGGGCCTTGTGCAGGGGCAGGGGTGGGCAGGTGGGGATCTGTCTTGCCAGCGGAGAGTGAGGTTCTGCAGTGGTCCCATGACTCAGGTTGGTCCGGTTTGAAATGCTGATATGGAAGGATGCTGGTGAGGAGGTGCGCAGGCCCTCAGCCATGAGGTGGGGTTTGAGGGGAGGCGCCACCTCAGCAGAGGGCACCTCATTGCTGGGTACCCCAATGTGGTGGTTTGGCAAAGTTCCTAGTGCTAATTGGCCTCACTGTGGCCTGCACACTTGAGAGGCTGTGACCCCTGCTCCTGCGTTGGCACAAAAGCAAGCCTATTCCTGCCCCCAGTTCCCATGTGCCTGCATAGAGAGTGCAAAGCCTACCACCTGCTCTACAGAAGCGGGGGCCATAAAGAATGGGAGCGGGGGGCAGGTAGAGGAAAGAATGTGGAGCATCCACGATGAAGAGGTGCTTGAGAACAAGGCTCAGAAGCCTTCTGGGGATGTGAGTTCTGTTTGCCTCATGGCTGTCCCTTAGGAAAGGTGGAGAGTGCAGTTGTGAGGGCTCCCTGCATCCTGAGTCCAGTTGCACAGGCAACTGGAATTGGCCTCAATTTCCTGGTCTGTAAAAAGGATTAAGCATGTCCCAGGGCCTTCACTAAGCTTTGAGGGTCATTTGAAATTCTATATAAAGTAAGTGAGGGAAGAAGTGAGAAAGAAAAGGAAGGGTGAACAATACAAGTGACCTCTAGGCCTATGGTCACTTAAATTGGGAGTATAGTCAATAGTGTTGTAATGATGGTATGATGCCAGGTGGGTACTGGAAATATCAGAGAACACAGTGTAAAGAATATGATTGTCTGACCACTATTCTGTTGAGAAGCCAAAACCCTATTTTGTAAAAACTGCTGTTTGGAATTTTCTGCTGTTTTTCTTAGACGGCCTCTTATTCTAATAATATAACTTTGCTTTCTAGCTTGCTTTAGCCTGCTTGAATAATGAGGACAATAAACTTAGCTGTCTGACCTTGTAGGCCAGAGACTAGATATGCCCATAAATTTAGCTGTCTGACCTTGTAGGTCAAGACTAGTTATGCCCATAATTTTTAGAACTGTGCTTGTTTTCAAAGACAGCAGTGAGATAACCACTAATTGCACAGAGGGCTGGTTCCTTAATAAAAAGGGAAGTTCTGCTTGTAGCTTTGCTTAGAATTTGAATTCATTTTCTCTAAGCCCACCACAGTGAATAAAGTGTAACTCCAAACTTTCCTGCATTGTTTGATTATTCCGGTCCTCTGTAACACTGTAACTAATATAAAACCTGAAACTAATCCTATATAATAGAAAGGTAATATGCAAGTTGACCCTCACACCCTTGCATCACCAGATGGCCACCCTCACATTATCACCCAATGGCTGCAACCATGTCATCACACGATGGCCACGACAAAATAGCCAGCCACACTTCACCACAATGTGACCACCACATGTCATCACAAGGTGGATGCCACAAGATGGCCGCCACCACATCATCACAAGATGGCCACCCTAATGTTGTCACAAGATGGCTGCCCCACGTCATCACAACATGGCCACATCTATGTTGTCACAAGATGGCTGCCACAGGATGGCCACTCCCACATCCTCATATTATGGGCACCAGACGTCATCACAAGATGGCCACCCCATGTCGTGACAACATTGTCAAACTCTTTTGTCACAAGATGGTCACTGTCACATCATCACAAAATGTCCACACCCACGTTGTCACAATATGGCTGCCCCATGTCATCACATGCGGATTCTAAGGGCAGGGTAGTTGGGGGTGAACAGGTCTTCAGGGAAGGGCAGTTAGGGGCAATCAGGCTGGTAGGGGAGGGCATTTGGGGTGAGTAGGCCTGCAGGGGAAGGCAGTTAGAGGCAACCATGCTGGCAAGTGAGGGTAGTTAGGAGTGACTGGGCCAGCAGGGGAGGTCAGTTGGGGGAGACCAGGCTGGTAGTGGAGGGCAGTTGGGGGACACCTAAGCCTGCAGGGTAGGGCAGTTGTGGGGTACCAGGCCAGCAGGGGAGGGCTGTTGATGGGACCATGCCTGAAGGGGAGGGTAGTTTTGGGGGATCAGGCCTGCAAGGGAGGGGAGTTGAGGGGGATAAGGCCTGCAGGGGAGGGCAGTTGTGGGGGACCAAGCCTGCAGGGGAGGGCAGTTGGGGGAGACCATACCAGCATGAGAGAGCAGTTAGGGGCAATCAGCCTTACAGGGGAGGGCAATTAGGGGTGACTGGGCTGGCAGGTGAAAGCAGTTAGGGGCAACTAGGCCTGCAGGGAGGGCAGTTAGGGACAATTGGGCTGGCAGGGGAAGGCTGTTGAGGGGGGATAGGGATATAGGGGAGGGCAGTTGGGAGGGACAATGCCTGCAGGGGAGAGCAGTTGAAGGGGACGAGGCCTGCAGGGGGCGGCTACAATGCTATCAAGGGATGGCAGTTAGGGGTGACTGGACCAGCAGGGGATATCAGTTGGGGGAGAGCAGGCAAGAAGTATTGGGCAGTTGGGGAGGACCAACCCTGCAGGGGAGGGGTGTTGGGGGGGACCAGGCCTCCAGTGGAGGGGAGTTGGGGCGAACAGGCCTGCAGGGGAGGGCAGTTGAAGCAGACCTGCCAGCAGTGGAGGGCAGTTGGGGAAACCCAGGCCTGCAGGGGAGGGCAGTTAGGGGCCATCAGTCCAGCAGGGAGAGTAGCTGAGGGTGACATTGCTGGCAAGGGAGGGTACTTAGGGTTGACTGGGATAGCAAAAGAGGGCATTTGGGGTAGACCAGGCCTGCAGGGGAGGGCAGTTGAAGGAGACTTGCTGGCAGTGGAGGACAGTTCGTGGGGGACACAGGCCTCCAGGGGAGGGTGGTTGGGAATTCAAGGCCAGCCAGGGAGGGCAGTTGCGGGGTATCAGGCCAGTCACGGAGGGCAGATGGGGAAACCCAGGACTGCAGCAGAGGGTCATTGGGGGGACGATGCCTGCAGGGCAGGGGAGTTGGGGGGGACCAGACCAGCAGGGGAGTGCAGTTGGTAGGACCCAGGCCTGCATGTTTGGTATTCAGGGGGAGACCAGGCCGCCAGGGGAGGGCAGTTGGGGAGAATTAGGATTGCAGGGAAGCGCAGTTAGGGGTGACTGGACCAGCAGGGGAGGTTAGTTGATGGAGAACAGACAAGATTGTGGAAACAGCTTAGTACTTTGTTCAAAGTTAAACACACATACAGTTACAGCATGACCCACGCACAGGTCTCACTCCTACTTAACACTCCACAAATGAGAACATACACCATGCAAAGGTTTAGACACAAATGTTCTCAGAGATGGAAGGTGTAAGAGCCAAAACTTAAAATGGATCTAAATGTTCCCAAACTGATGAAGGGATAAACAAACTGTGGTATATCCATACAATGGAAGATGGCTCTGCCATTGAAAGGAATGGTCTGCTTCCAGGAGCTACAATACAGATGAACCTTGAAAATATTATGCAAAGTAAGAAGGGCAGACAGCAAACGTCACACCAAGTGCAACTTGGCTGCACTTGTAAGGTTGGTATGGAGCTCCATTGTATGGATGTAGCATATATTATTTCACCAAACCCTACTGTTGGGTTTGCCATGGTTTCCCACTGTTTAATGTAACATAGCACTGTGATGCCCATCTCTATGTTAAAGTATTTGTAACCAATCTTAATTGGGTCTTTCAAAAAAATGTCCATAGTGGAACTGCCTGTTTGAAAGTCTGAACATATTTTTGCTGAATTTTGAGACAGAGAGCGGTGAAGGGAGAGAGGAAAAGAAAGGAGGAAGGAGGCAGAGAGAGAGGGAGGAAGGGAGGGAGGAAGGGGATAGGGAAAGAAGGTGGGAGGGAAAGAGGGAGGCAGGGAGGAAGGAACATTCACTTGGTGTTCCACTTACCGATGCATTCATTGGTTGCTTATTTTATGTGCACTGACCAGGGATTGAACTTGCAATTTTGGCCTGTTGGGAAGATGCTCTAACCACTTAGGAACCCTGCAGGGTGAAAGTCTGCATACTTTAAGGCTTTCAGTAAAAATTGCCCAAGGACCCTTCCCCAATAGAGCATGGGGGTCAAGTATCTCCATTCTGGAATATGGAATTTCTCTCTCCAATATAGCCCTCCTCATCTCCAGGGGGCGGTTACAGGACTGTTTGTCCCACCCTCATGACGCTCTCTATTGGTTTGCAGTTTCCCGGGACACATGGCCATGAACATGCTAGTCCACAGTGCCAACTGCCAAGTAGCGGGTTTCATTGCCACCACCGTAGGATGGATCTTCTCCGTGACTTGCATGGGACTGGCCGAGTGGCAGGTTTGGTACATGGAGAACAGCTCCGCCCCCTCCCCGGGGCTGGCCTGTGTAGGGATGTGGAAGGTCTGCTCTTACCAGTCCAACAGCCTCCAGAGAAGAGCCATAGCATGTCACTGGTACCCCTACAGTGACACCTACCTACTGCTCAATATCCGCATCTCTCAGCACATGCTGCTGGCCGCCAGCCTCCTCAATCTCCAGGGTAAAGTGCTCAAGGTCATGGGCCTGCAGAATGTGTGTGTGTCTCATCTTCAGAAGGAAAACTCCTGCAATCTCTTCTTGGCTTCCGGAGTCCTGAGCATCATAGCTGGTGCATTTATCTTCATTGCTATGATATGGACTACCACTCTGTGATGAATGAAGAGGGCATATGCTTCCCGCCATCCTTCCACATCCCCTTCAGGCCCGACCTGCAGGAGATCGGCAGCACCTTCCCTGTGGCGGTTCTGGCTGCCATCCTGATGCTGCTGAGTGGGCTGTTAAACCTCTCTTACCAGCTTCCCCCCAACAACCAAGTGTACCCCGAGTTCTCAGAAGTGTGAAAATCCCACTTGCATAGCTTTGCAAATCCACAATGAGCAGTTTATGGGGGTGAAGTATTATCATTATGCTCTAGGAAATAGTTCCAAGGACTTAGGACAATTGAAAAGGCCCTTTTCAGTTCCAAGCCCTTGTCAAGGGCTCTTTGGGAATGACTGTTTAAGGTTCTCACTTTATTATTTTTTCACAGGAATAAGGCAAGAGATTGTGTCCTGCACCTTTCCCATCAGCACAGCACACAGCGAGGGCGCCTGAGGGAGGTGGCATTTCTCTCATTCTTTCTCCTCCCTGGGATCCTCACAAAGTACCCAAGAGCAAGAGGCTGCCATGGGCCTTTGGGCTTGGGGCCAGCGTGGGACAGTGCCTGGCCTCTGCTGGGGGTGCCAGGCAGGGAGGGGTCCCTGTGAGGGTATTCAAGAAGGAAGACCCAGCAGAGGCAGCACCTGGGCTTCAGGAAACCAGCAGGTGCCTGTCACAGTTCCAGCCCCGTGAGCTGAGTGTTTCCTGACACAGGAGTCACTTTGCCCTTTCGATTCCTTGTTCTCCCTGTTTGCCAGCCCCTTTGGCCCTATCTTCTCCTCCCTGCCCCCCTCCATTCCCAGCTGATATGTCCCTTGTGAGTTCCTAGCAGGAATTCTTCCAGGGAGACAGTATGGTCCAACTGATAGCAGAGTCCGGTGACAGCCAGGGCTCAAGTCAGTTTTGCCCCAAGTTCCTGGTGCAAGGACTGTTCAGGGAGGCCTCCCCCTGGCCTGCACTAGCTCCCTATCATGAGACTTGATCCCCATCACCGTGCTTTCTCTTCCAGTTTTTCTACTTAACACTCAGATGAATTAGAGTAAGTATTTGGTCTAAGACCTTAAAAAGGACATTTCTACAGTAGAAAGACTTCAACTCTTGAAGACCTGTTCAGTGACTCTGGACTTTTAAGGAGCCTATTGTCATAGGCCTGCAGGCCAGCCCTGGGAGCCATGGAAACATAAGAATGTTTGGTTTCCTCATCTCTGTTATAGCCTGGCAGTTGCTACCATTTGTACCTCTGAGACGTCCTCCTCCTGCCTTCTGTATTGGCTGGGTAACCATTGTGCTTTATTTTTTACCCTAGTTAAGAGAGCCCTGAGATTTCTTGGGGTGGCGGGTGTCTTTGTAATCCATTTATTTGCTCTGTGAACAGGTTAAGAGTCATCAGCAGTCCTGCAGAGAGGTGAATGTAGGCCACCTTTAATTTTTTATTCATTATGTAAGACTTGTCTAGTTTAAAAACATGTTTTTATTGATTTCAGAGGGAGATAGGAAGGGACAGGGTGAGGGAGAAGAAACATCAATGATGAAAAACACTCATTGGCTGCCTACTGCACCACTCCTACTGAGAATAGAGTATCCAACTGAACAGGAATTGAACCTTGACCTCCTGGTTCAGAGGTTGACTATCAACAACTGAGACATACCAACCAGGCCCACAATGCCATTTCAAGTGTTCCTTCCACATAAGTTGTTCAGGGTTATCTGGCCCGAAAGAATGATCTTTATAAATAAGGCATCTTCCATGAATATCTGGCCATGAGAAGGAATTTCTGGTATCAGCTTGGGCATTCTCTCATCCTGTCCCTCCCACTGGGAGCCTCTCAGAATAAAGCCTGAATCCCTCAAAGCTCTCCATGCACTGGCTTCGATGCTCACTCCTGTTCACCCTTTGTTCATTTCTATTCTTGTATTGCTCTACATGCCCACATTTATCTCCAACTTAAAATATAGAAATATGCCTGGTAATCCCAGCAGATGCCATCTTGTTTTATCTTCCCAGTGTATTTCAGAATGGGCAAAAATAAGATCCTGCTACATACTTATAATTTTCTTTTCCTCATTTTATTTATTTTTAATTTTGTATTATGAATTTTAACTGATTTTTAGAGAGAGAAGAAGGGAGAGGGAGAATAGAAACATCTGTCAGATGCTTCCTACATGCCTGCTAAAAGGGACCATGATGGCACCTCAGATATGTGTCATGACCAGAAATCAAGCCAGCAACTTTTTGGTGCACAGGACAATGCCCTCCCAGCTAAGCCACCTCAATCAGGGATCTTATTTTCATTTTAAATTCAACCCACCATGACCTTTTTCCATGATACTGAATTTTCTTCTCCTCTCATGTCTTCTGGGTACTACAGAGAATGAATTACTTTAGTACTAACTATTGCAAGATATTTGTGTGCCAGAATTAATCCTCCATTGCTTCCTAAGTTGTTTTTTTTTATTGTTTTTATTTCAAAAAATTATGCTCATGATAAATAACTGAAAGTTTTGAACAGCCACAGATTATTTAAAATATCAGCCTGGTCAGTGTGCCTCAGTGGCTGAGCATCAACCTATGAACCAGGAGGTCATGGTTCAAATCCCCCTCAGGGCACATGCCCGGCTTGAGGGCTTGATCCCCAGTAGGGGATGTTCAGAAGGCAGCAGATCCATAATTTTCTGTCTTCATTAATGCATCTATCTCTCTTTCTCCCTCTCCCTTTCTCTCTGAAATCATAGCCTCAGGTCATGGAGCAAAGGAAGCCATTTACACAGGAATGCCCTGGGCACAATTCCTATCTTGAAAAACAAGCAGAAGGCACCAAGGTGTTTGGGGATTCCTGCTGAGGTGGGAAACTAAAGACAAGCAAGAAACCAGAGATATTACCTCTTTTAAGCTGAGGGGTGGCAACAGGTGTATTTACCCCTTGACAGGTCATTGAGGTGTACACTTAGATTTGGTGCACTTTTCTATATGAATGTGATTCTGCACAATATTAATAGCTTTAAAACTCACCGTCCCTCTGATCCCATTGTCTGTATGAGTTTGTAACATGCTGCTTGCACTTGGTATATTGTGGACATCTTCCCTTTGGTCACATTACATTTTATTTTCTACTTTATTTTACTTTTAAATTTCTCTTTGTGGTTGACAATATTACAGATGTCCTTTTTCCCTGTCCCATTAACTCCCTCCAACCTACACCCACCCCAGGCATTCACTGAACTATTGCCTATATCCATGTGTTATGCATATACATTCTATGGTTAATCTCATCCCATCGACCCACACCCCTCTACACACATACACACACACATACACACACACATACACACACATCATCCCTTGGAGATTTGGCATTCTGTTCTATGACTCCATGTCTCTGGATCTATTTTGTTCATCAGTGTGTTTTTTTAATCTTCATTTTTGAAAGATTACATATGTCCCCCTTTTCACCCATCAACCCCCTCCAGCACATCCTGTCCCACACCCCAGGAATTCAGGACCCTATTGTGTGTGTTCATGCATTCTGCATATGCAAACAAGTTCCTGAGTTAAATACCTCCCACCCAATCACTTCCCCTTGCCTTTCTTCCAAGACTCTTCCCTCTGTTCCATGCTTATATGTCTCTGGATCCACTCCATTCATCAGTATTTTTTACTCATTAGATTCCACATTAGAGGAGATCATGGGGTACTTGTCTTTCTCTGACTGACTTCTTTTGCTTAGCATGATACTTTCCAAGTCCCTTCGTCCTGTCTCAAAGGGCAAGAGATCCTTCTTTTTGATAGGTGCCTAGTATTCCATTGTGTAATCAAAAACTGTTAAAAGTTGGAGAAGGTGCAGATAAATTAGAACCTGAATATATAGCTGGTGAGAATGTAAAAAACTCCCCACAGGCAGTTCCTACATTCACTGCAAAAGTGCAGCCGCTTGGGGAGACAGCTTAGTACTTGGTTCAAAGTTAAACACATACAGTTACAGCATGACCCATGCACGGGTCTCACTCCTATCTATCTACACTCCAGAAATGAGAACATACACCATGCACATTTTAGGCTCAAATGTTCACAGCAATGGAATTTGTAAGAACCAAAATTTAAATTAATCTAAATGTCCACAAACTGACGAAGGGATAAACAAACTGTCGTACATCCATACAATGGAAGACGGCTCTGCCATTGAAAGGAATGATCTCCTCCCAGGAGCTACAATACAGATGAATCTTGAAAACATTATGTGAGGTGAGAAGGGCCAGACAACAAACATCACACCAAGTGCGACTTGGGATGGAGCTCCATTGTATGGTTGTAGCATACATTATTCCTCAATACCAAAGTTTCTGTCTGTCTTTGCAATCATATGAGGGGATTGTCTGAGACCCCAACCCAGTTTGGTTTGGTGTTCACAGCTTAATAGAGGTCTTTTTTTTTTTTGATCCATTGGTGGAGATTTCCTATCAGTGGCAGGATATCTTTCCTTTAATATTTCCTCAACACTGTGACTTTACTTACGTCTCTCACCTTTGATTTCCCTCCATCCCCTATCCTCAACAGTAACTTGCTCTAGGCTCACTTTGCTCTAGTGTTTTGGAGATCCCACAATGCATCTGCCATCAGAACTATGATTCCCAGAATCCCTGGTGCTCCCCACGCTCTTGGTTTCCACTTCTCGTCCATGGGCTACAAAAACCAAAGGACTGTGAATGCCAGCCACCCCCAGGCAGGGCTGACACGACCAGACAATGCAGTGGTCTCTGGTACCTCGGCTGCTTGGCATCTTAGCTCGACCCCGGCTGTTCTGGGTCTGCATGTTTAAGTCCGGAGATCCTGGGGAACTGGAAAACACATTGTGTCACAACAATCACGCAGCGGGCGTCCTGCGCTGCTCACAGCTGCTTGTTGCCTGTGTGTGTGCCCTCTGCCCACAGACCTGCCATCTTCGTTGGGTGAATTTGCATATTCACCCCTGATTGCCTGTGGGTTTCGCAGAGGTACGGTCAATTTACACATTTTTCTAATATCCTAGCTAATAATACAGTAATATGAAAATTAATCGTCCCTCTGCGACAAAATGGCGGCCCCCATAGCCACAAGATGGCGACGCCCAGTCCCATCAGCTCAGCTGCTGGAGTGTCCAGCCTGTCCGCAGGAGCAGCGAGGCTGGATCTACCTCTGGAGGTTTTTTATCCGCCCCCAGACACGGCAGTCACAGCCTGGATAGCAGGGAATGGAGGCTTCCTTAGCACAGTGGCAGCGGGGAAGGCCCAGGCCCTGCAAACAGAGCCCAGAAAGCAGGGCATGGAGGCTTCCACGCCAGCGGGGAAGCCCCAGGCACAGCAAATAGAGCCTGACAGCAGGGCATGGAGGCTTCCTTAGCATGGCGGCAGCGGGGAAGACCCAGGCCCGGCTAACAGAGCCAGGACAGCAGGGCTTGGGGACTTCCTTAGCGCAGCGGCGACAGGAGCACCCACAGGCCAGGCAGTCAGAGCCCAGACAGCAGGGCATGGAGGCTTCGGCAGCAGCAGGGAAGCCCCAGGCCCAGCAAACAGAGCCGGACATCAGGGCTTCCCTGCTGCCACTGAAGGAAGCCTCCATGCCCTGCTGTCCTGGCTCTGTCTGCTGGGCCTGGGGCTTCCCCCGCCATCACCCTGGGAACGAAGCCTCTATGCGCTGGTGCCCTGGCTCTGTTTGACTGGCCTGGTTCTTCCCCGCTGCCGCTGCACTAAGGAAGCCCCTAAGCCCTGCTGTCCTGGCTCTGTCTGCTGGTCCTGGGGGTGTTACCACTGCCTCTGTGCTAAGGATGCCCCAAGGCCCTGCTGACCGGGCTCTGTCTGCTGGTCCTGGGGGTGTTCCCACTGACTCTGTGCTAAGGAAGTCCCAGGCCCAGCAAACAGAGCCCAGACAGCAGGGCTTGGGGGCTTCCTTAGCGCGGCTGCGAAGGAGCACCCTCAGGCCCAGCAGACAGAGCCAGGACAGCAGGCTTGGGGGCTTCCTTAGGGTGGCAGTGGCGGTGAAGTTTCCAGACATGGCAGACAGAGCCCAGACAGCAGGGCTTGGGGGCTTACTTAGAGCAGAGGCAGCGGGAACACCCCCAGGCCCAGAACACAACCCAGACAGCAGGGCTTGGGAGATTCCTTAGTGCTGCAGTGGTGGGGAAGTCCCCAGACATGGCAGACAGAGCCCAGACAGCAGGGCATTGGGGCTTCCTTCGCATGGTGCATGGCGGAGGCAGGCAGAGAGTGGAGAGCAGGGCATGGGGGCTTCATCTCCATGGCTTCACCTCCTGGCCTGCAGAGAGCAGAGAACCATGGGGAGTAGGCCTAAGCCATCAGTAGGACATCCCCTGAGAGATCCTGGATTGTAGAGGGTGCAGGTTGGGCTGAGGAACCCCCGTGCACGAATTTTGTGCACCGGGCCTCTAGTTATTATAGATAATTGATGTTATAAGCCTACTGTGTGAAAATGAGAATTGCTGGGACTCTCAAAGCTCACTCTCAAACTCCCACTAGAAACAACAAACCTGACTTTCTTTGTCATGGCCCTAACACCTCTCCACCTGTACATGAAATTTCCACTTTTGGCAAAAGCAGAATAGTGGAAGGAATCCCCCTTTCATTACCAGACTCAGCCATTATCATGATTCTGCCATATTCATTTTCTCTCTCCTTTTTTCCCTTCTTTTCATATATTTCCCTTTCTTAGAACATTTCTGAAGCAAACCCCAGACATCACATTTCTTCATCCTTATACACTTCAAAACTAGTCTCTAAAAATAGGACATTACCTTGCATAAATATAGTATGCCTTTAAAGTTAACAACTTTTTGTTGTTATTATCAAACTAGAGGCCCAGTGAACGAAATTCATGCACGGAGGGGAGTTGGCCCTCAGCCCAGCCTGTACCCTCTCCAATATGGGACATCCCTCTCACAATCCAGGACTGCTGGCTCCCAACTGCTTGCCTGCCTGCCTTCCTGATTGCCCCTAACCGCTTCTGCCTGCCAGCCTGATTACCCCCTAAGCACTCCGCTGCCAGCCTGTTTGCCCCCAACTTCCCTCCTCTGCGGGCCTGTTCACCCCTAACTGCCCTCTCCTGCAGGGTTGATCACCTCCAACTGCCCTCCCTTGCAGGCCTGGTCCTTCTCAACTGCCCTCCCTTGCAGGCCGGGTGCCTCCCAACTGCCCTCTCCTGCTGGCCATCTTGTGGTGGCCATCTTGTGTCCACATGGGGGCAGGATCTTTGACCACATGGGGGCAGCTATATTGTGTGTTGCAGTGATGATCAATCTGCATAGTACTCTTTTATTAGATAGGATGACATTTCTTTCTTCTTTTTATCCTCACCTGAGTATATGTTTCCATTGACTTTTAGAGAATGTGAAAGAGAAAGGGAAAGACAGAGAGAAACATCAAAGTGAGAGGAATACTTAGATTGCTTGCCTCCTTCCTGAGCCCTGACCTGGGCCCCAGTCAGGGAGGAGCCTGCAACTTAGGTACATGCCCTTGATCAGAATCTAACCTGGACTCTGTGGTTGGCAAACCTAGACATTATCCACTGAGCCAAACCGTGTAGGGCTGGTTATGACATTTCTTAGCCCTCCAGCAGTGGACCTTCATTTTTTTCTCCAGGAGTGTGGTGGAAAAGCCCTAGATCATTTTTTTGGATTCTTATACCCAAGTTACTAAGAATATTACCAGTGGCATACAGGGAGCTTAGCCAATGAGTGGTCAGAAAAGGTATTTCCTCTGTAGTTCACACCTATCTCCTGTGATCTCCGGCTCCACCCCTGCCAAGGCCTAAAGCCTCCAGCCCTGGGCAGGGACCCCCAGCTGGCTCTGATCGCCCTGCTCTACCCCCAGCCAAGGCCGCAAGCCTCTGTTTGAGGCTCGGGCCCTGGGCAGGGACCCCCAGTTGGTTCCAATTGCCCATAGACACCCACAGCTGGCTCTATCGCCCGGCTCCACCCACGGCCAAGGCTGCAAGCCTCTAGGCTTGGGCTCTGGGCAGGGACCCCCAGCTGGCTCCGATCGCCCACAGGGGACCCCAGCTTGCTCTGATTGCCAGGCTCCGCCCCAGCGGCCAAGGCCGCAAGCCTCTGACAGAGGCTTGGGCTCTGGGCAGGGACCCCCAGCTGGCTCGGATCACCTGCAAGGGACCCCAGCTGGCTCCGCTGGAGGGCTCCACCCCAAGCCAAGGCCGAAAGCCTCTGGCTGAGGCTTGGGCCCTGGGCAGGGACCCCCAGCTGGATCCAATCACCTGCAGGGACCCCCAGCTGGCTCCGCTCGTGGGCTCCACCCCCAGCCAAGGCCTAAAGCCTCTGGCTGAGGCTTGGGCTCTGGGCAGGGACCCCCAGCTGGCTCCGATCCCCCTCAGGGGACCCCAGCTGGCTCTGATCACCAGGCTCCCATCACCAGGCTCCGCCCCAACGGCCAAGGCTGCAAGCCTCTGGCCAAGGCTTGGGCTCTGGGCAGGACCCCCAGCTGGCTCTGATCTCCCCGCTCCGCCCCCATCCAATGCCGCAAGCCTCTGTTTGAGGCTCGGCCCCTGGGCAGGGACCCCCAGATGGCTCTATCCCCCGCTCCATCCAAGGCCAAGGCCTCAAGCTTCTGTTTGAGGCTTGGGCCCTGGTCAGGGACCCCCAGCTGGCTCCAATCACCGCAGGGGACCCCAGCTGGTTCCAGTGGCCCAGCTCCACCCCCAGCCAATGCCACAAGCCTCTGGCTGAGGCTTGGGCCCTGGACAGGGACCCCAGCTGGCTCTGATCACCTGTGGGGGACCCCTGCTGGCTCTGATATTCCCCTCTGATCTTCGGCTCCAATATCCCAGTTCCAACAACTGCTCTCCGAGGCTGCAGCCATCTTGGTTAGGTGTATTTGCATATTCCCTTTCTGATTGGCCAGTGGGCGTGGCTGGTGGGCATGGCTTGTGAGTGTAGCGGAGTGATGATTTGCATATTACTGTTTTATAGATAGGATGGTTTACTGCTGTGTTTTAGAGAATTCACAATGATATCCAACACAGTTATCTTATGCTTACTGGTTGATTTCATAAATATCATCTCCTTTTACAAACTCCTTTCTACATTATTTCCTCACAAAGAGAAGTGAGATTTGCTTTTTCTCCTTTGGTATCAGTTACTGCTGATTTCCTATTTATTACTGGTATTTTTTATCACTGTCCTACAGTGTGCTTTCCGCTCTTTACACGGGATTTTCCCGCATTGGACTAAATTCTATCTTCCCTCTGTGCTCACACTGAGAAATGATTACACTTGTTTTCCAAAGCTTTTGTATTGTTTACTGTTGCTTTTTAGGGAGTACTCAGGGCTTTCTAACACTTCTATACCCTGCTTCCTGCTCTCTTCCATGGATATCACCACATTTTACAAACACCTTTCTACATTCTATCCCCACAGGACCATGTAATTTTTATTCGTTTTCTGAAGCATTTTGTATAAGTTACTGGTGTTTTTAATTCAGTTACTAGTGGTTTGTAACACTGTGCTATGTTGTTCTTCTATCCCTTAGCGCTCAGATGCCTACATTTTTTAAAGTTTTGTGCAGTTTTTCCTCATGTTCATAAGTGAATTCCACCTGTTTCCATCTGAATTGTAGAGATTACAGCTGTTGTTCACTGATTTCACATGGCTTTCAAAAGTGTTCTCTAATGTGTGTATTGCTCTTCATCACTGATTTCTCCTTGTGCTCACAGTTCTACACTCTTTCCTCACATTCCAAATGCTTTTCAATTGTGTTCAAACCGTTTTGTCATTTACTGCTGCTTTTCAGTGAATTCTCATTGGTTTCTCTGTGGCATGGTGTACGTATTGCTCTTTTTCTTTGATTCAATCACCTTGTACAAACACCTTTCTAGACTCTTTCCTCACATTCTTAAGTGACTTTCACTTGTCTTCTCTCTATTAGGTATATGTCACTGCTGATTTTTAGAGAATTCCTAGGGCTTCTAACACTCTGCTCTAGTGTGTTTACAGATTCACTTGATTCTCCCGCATTGTACAAATACCTTTATTCACACTTTCCTAAAGGTGAGGAAAGTGTACGTTTGTCTTCCAAACATTTAGTATCATTTACTTCTATGTTTGTCAATACAGAGTGGTTTCTATCACAGTTATGGTATGCTATGTTCTATCTCTTGGACATCCCCCCATTTTACAAACTCCTTTCTATATTTTTTCCTCATATAGAGAATTTAGTTTTGTTTTCTAACCATTGCTATCAATGATATTCACTTGTTTTCTAAGTATTTCCTACAGTTTACTGCAGCTTTTCATGATTCGCGGTGATTTCTTGTAGAGATTACAGGTGCTGTTCACTGATTTCAAAATACTTTCAAAAGTGTTCTCTAATGTGTGTATTGCTCTTCAGCACTGATTTCTCCTCATGCTCAAAAACCGTTCTGGAGTTTTTTCTCATTTTCAAAAGAGATTCTCACTTGTTTATAACTATTTTGTCGTTTACTCCTGCTTTTCAGTGAATTCTCATTGGTTTCTAGCACTGTGCTATATTGTGCATATTCCTCTTTTACATTATTTCACGGACTTTTATATTCAACTTTCTGGACTCTTTCCTCTCATTCAAAGTGACTTTCACTTGTCTTCTCTCTATTTGGTGTACATCAATGCTGATTTTCATCGAATTCCTAGTGCTTCAAACATTGTGCTCCAGAGTGGTTACAGCTGTCTTTAAGCGATTTTCTCGTATTGTACAAAAACTCTTTTTCACTCTTTCCTCACAGTGTGAAATGAGGTACATGTATTTCCAACAATTTTGTATCACTTACTGATGAGTTTAAGTGAATTCACAGTGGTTTTCTCGATTAGTTTGACAATCCTTACTGCTCTATTTCATGTACATCACCGCATTTCACAGACTCCTTTTAATATTTTTTCCTCACATAGAGAAGTGAGTTTTACTTGTTTTGAAACCATTTGCATCAGTTACTGCTCCTTTTCAGTGAATTACATCGGGTTTTTAACACTGTGCTTCATATAGTGTGCTTACTGCTCTACTTAAGGGATTGCCACACATTGTAAAAACATTCTATCCCCATGGGACATAGAATGTTTTTTTCTACACCATTTCCTCACATTGAGAAATGATTTACTCTTCTCTTCGAAGTATTTCCTATAGTTTACTGCTGCTTTTCTATAATTTTCCAGTGATTTCTTTGTTTGGGGTATATTGTGCTTTCTGCTCTTTACCTGGGATTTTCCCAAATTGTACCATCTTCTTTCTTCCCTCTGTGCTCTCAATGGGAAATGATTTACTCTTGTTTTCCAACCCTTTTATATAGTCTATTGTTGCTTTTCAGTGGGTACCCAGAGGTTTCCAACACTGCTATACGTTGCATCCTGCTCTTTTTCATGGATATCACCTCATTTTACAAACACCTTTCTTATTTCTATCCTCACAGAACGATGTGATTTTCACTTTTCTTAAGCATTTTGTATAAGTTACTGGTGTTTTTCATTCAGTTACTAGTGGTTTGTAACACTGTGCTATGGTGCATTTCTGCTCTTTAGCACTGAAATACCCACATTGTCAAACACTTTTGTATAGTCTTTCCTCAAGTTCATAAGTGATTTCCACCTGTTTTCTGTCTGTGTTGTAGAGATTACAGCTGCTGTTCACTGATTTCAAAGTGCTTTCAAAAGTGTGCTCTAACTTATGTATTGCTCTTCAGCACATATCTTCTAGTGCTCAAACACCGTTCTACACTCTCCTCAAATTCCGAAGTGATTTTTCACTTGTTTTCTAGCTATTTTGTCGATTACTGCTGCTTTTTAGTGAATTCTCATTGGTTTCTAATATTGTACTATGTTGTGCATAATGCTCTCTTTTATTGATTCATTTTAATGAATCAATAAAAGAGAGCATTGTACAAACACCTTTCTTGACTCTTTCCTCACATTCCTAAGTGACTTTCACTTGTCTTCTCTTTATTTGGTGTTCCTCACTGATGATTTTCAGTGAAGTCCTAGGGCTTCTAAGACTGTGCTCTAGTGCGGTTACAGCTTTCTTTATGTGATTTTCCCACATTGTACAAACACCTTTCTTCAACACTCCTCACATTGAGAAATGCTTTACAATTCTTTTCCAAATATTTCCTGCAGTTTACTGCAGCGTTTCTTAAATTCTCAGTGATTTCTTATATTGGGTATAGTGTGTTTTCTGCTCTTTACACGAGATTTTACCACACTGTATCAACTTCTTTCTTCCCTGTGTGCTCACATTGAGAAATCATTTACTCTTGTTTTCCAGCTCTTTTCTATAGTTTACTGTTCCTTTTCCGTGAGTACCCAGAGTTTTCTAACACTGCTATACTCTGCTTCCTGCTCTCTTTCATGGATATCACTACATTGTACAACACTTTTCTAGACACTTTCCTCATGTTCCAAAGTGATTTTCACTTGTCTTCTCTCTTCGGTGTATGTCACTGCTGATTTTCAGTGAATTCCTAGGGCTTCTAAGAATGGGCTCTATTGTGGTTACAGCTGTCTTTATGTGATTTTTCCCACATTGTACAGAAATTTAGCTTCCCTCTTTCCTCACAGTGAGAAATGCTGTAGACTTATTTTCCACTGATATTGTATCATGTACTGCTGCATTTCTGTGAATACAGAGTGGTATCTAACACAGTTATAGTATGCTAACTGCTCTATTTCATGCATATCCCCACATTTTTCAAACTTCTTTCTACATTCTTTTCTCACATAAGGGTGACTTTTACCTGTTTTCTAAGCAGTTGCGATCAGTTATTGCTGCTTTCCAATTAATTACTGGTGGTTTTTAACACTGTGCTGTAATGTGCTTCCTGCTCTATTTGAAGGGATTTTCATGCATTGTATAAACACCTTTCTTCAACATTGCCTCACATTGAGAAATGCTTTACACTTTTTTTTTAATGAATTTCCTACAGTTTACTGCAGCATTTTGTAATTTCTTAGTGATTTCTTAGATTGATGTAGAGTGTTCTTTCTGCTCTTTACATGGTATTTTCTCACATTGTACCAACTTCTTTCTTCCCTCTGTGCTCACATTGAGAAATGATTTACTCTTTTTTTTCATTTTTTTATTAAGGTATTATATGTGTACATATTTTGATTTTGCCCCCCACACCCCACTCCCATGCATGCCCTCACCCCCTCTCCCCCAGGTTTTGCGCCCATTGCTAGTGCTTATATTCATGCATACAAATCCTTCGGTTGATCTCTTATCTCCCCACCTGTCCCTAACGTTCCCACTGTAATTTGACAGTCTATTTGATACTTTTCTGCCTCTGTATCTATCTTTTTGTTCATCAGTTTATAATGTTCTTTATTATCCACAAATGAGTGAGATCATGTGGTATTTTTCTTTCATTGACCAGCGTATTTCAATTAGCATAACGTTCTCCAGTTTCATCTAGGTTGCTGCAAATGGTAAGAATTCCTTCTATTTTGTGTCTGCATAGTATTCCATTGTATTGATGTACCATAGTTTTCTCATCCAGTCATCTGTTGACGGGCACCTAGACTGTTGCCAAATCTTAGCTATTGTAAATTATGCTGCTATGAACATAGGGGTGCATATATCCTTTCTGATTGGTGTTTCTATTTTCTTAGGATATATTCCTTGAAGTGGGATTCCTGGTTCAAATGGCAGTTCCATTTTTAGTTGTTTGAGGAAACTCCATACTATTCTCCACAGTGGCTGCACCAGTCTGCATTCCTGAAAGGGCAAAGCAAAACTGGCTATCCTCCATCTTGTAGAATGACCCCCCCCCTTGCTGGGAGTGGCCACAGGAGCACCAGGAATGTCCTAACTCCCCCAACCACTGCCTGAGTGGACCAATGAAGCTCCAGAGGTGCAGCTAGGTCCTAATAAGTCATATCTACAAGATACTCCCTATACATCACTGTTGACCAATCAGGAAACAATGGGGGACGGCTCCAGCCTCAGAATGTACTGGTCACTGCTGGTCACTTCCTGACTTTTGTGCTGTAAGACCCTGCTGAAAAACCCTGGCCTATTAGGCAATCTCTGTAACCCTCGTCACTTCCCTAAGCCCACCCAAATATCCAACCCTTTATAACCCATCGCTCCCCCGGGAATCGCGCTCTTGCCCCACTGCTGCGTCAGGAGGAGGCTGGGAGCCAAACCCGGGTTTGAATAAAGACTCTTTGCTTTTGCATCGGAGAAAAGGCTCCCTGGTGGTTGATTATTGGGGACCCTGAACTCTGGGCATAACATTTGGGGGCTCGCCCGGGGTTCCCCAATACCCACGAGGGACCCGATCCGAAGAGTCTGACTGCTGACTGACCGCGGTAAGTGTCTGTATTGTCTGTTCTGTGCGAGCTCGCTTCTGAAGCCAAGTCTGAAGTGCCCAAAAACGGTCTAAGTGACGCACAGGTGGACCTTGGGTCGGAGGGTCAGAGGACGCTCTGGTTCTCCATCTGGAGGGGTGTAAAAACCCCCGTCTGGAGGGGAGTGGCTTCCCCTCAAAACTCTGGGACGAAGCGGGTCGCTCCCGCTGGTTGGCGCAGGGCCATCGTCCATCTGTTCCCGGGTGTCTTTGTCTGTTTGTTTTCTGTGTTGTTTTTGTGTACTTCTGTGGACTCACTGGACGGACGTTATGGGACAGACTCAGACTACCCCCTTAAGCATTATGGTTGATCATTTTAAAGAGGTTAAGGGGAGAGCTAACAACCTTAGTGCAGAAGTGAGGAAGGGCCGATGGCAAACTTTCTGTTCCAGCGAGTGGCCGGCTCTTAATGTCGGCTGGCCGCCGGAGGGGACCCTCCACCTCCCCACCATCCGCCGGGTCAGAGAAATCGTTTCTCGGCCAAAGGGAGGCCATCCTGATCAGCTCCCTTACATTATTACTTGGCAGGACCTTGTGTAGGACCCCCGCTCCTGGCTTAAGCCGTTCCTGGCTCCGCACCCTGCGGAACCGGAGCCCATTCTTGCCTTACAGGAAACAGAAAAGAAGAAAGAGAAGGAAGCCACCCCGCCATCGGCCCCGGCTCCCCTCTACCCGGTTTTGCAGGGGGGAGCTGGGGAAGAGCTAATCTTTCCTCCCCCGTACCAGCTTCCCAGGTTGCCAGAGAGAGGCGGTGTTCTGGAGGCAGCAGTGGGCGGTGTTCCGGCGGCGGCAGTGGGCGGTGTTCCGGCGGCAGCAGTGGGCGGTGTTCCGGCGGGGGCCGCGGTTCTGGTTCCAGTCGGCCGCGGTTCCGGCGGGAAGCCCGCCCCTTACCAGGCAAAGAGCTCAGAGGGAACTGCATGCCGCAGCCCCCGACTCCACTATTAAGACTCTGCCTTTGCGAGCCGCGGGTCCCCCTGACGCGGATGGCAATCAGCCCCATCACTACTGGCCTTTTGCCACCAGTGACCTTTATAACTGGAAGGCACAGAACCCTAAATTCTCCGAGAAGCCAGCGGGGCTTATCGACTTGTTAGATTCTGTCCTTTTCACCCATCAACCCACGTGGGATGACTCTCAACAGCTATTGCAGGTCCTGTTCACAACGGAGGAGAGAGAAAGAATCCTCAATGAGGCTCGGAAGGTGGTTCCTGGTGTGGACGGGAACCCAACCACTAACCAGTCCCTGATTGATGTCTCCTTTCCCTTAACCAGACCTGACTGGGATTTCAACACGGCAGAAGGTAAGGAGAGGCTCCGAATCTACCGCCAGACTCTAAAGAAGGGTCTCCGCATGGCTGCTAGAAGGCCTACCAATTTGACCAAAGTAGGGAGCGTACAGCAGGAAAGGGATGAGTCTCCGGCTGCCTTCTTAGAACGGATCATGGAGGCCTACCGCACTTACAACCCCATGGACCCAGAAGCCCCTCAGAATAAGGCAGCTGTAGCCATGAGTTTTATAAACCAGTCAGCCGCAGACATCAGAAAGAAATTGCAGAAAGTAGATAGATTAGGAGAAAAAAGTCTTAGGGACTTGCTGGAAGTGGCCAAGAAAGTGTACAATAACCGGGAGTCCCCAGAAGATAGGCAAGCCCGCACTATGGCCGCTTCCAGTGACAAGCAGACCCGGAACCTGGCCAAGATCCTGCTAGCCACTACCACAGATTCCTCTGAGAAGCGGACTCGCCGCCTTCGCCAGCTTGCAGACGACCAAGAAGAAGGTAAGAGGGCCGTCAAGGGCGGGAGAAAGAAGTTGCAGCGGAACCAGTGTGCTTACTGCAAAGAGATAGGACACTGGGCCCGGGAGTGCCCAAAGAAAGGCGGTAAGAAGGGAAACAAGACGGACCAAGTAGAAGTCTTAGAACTGGAAGAGTTAAGTGATTAGGGGAGTCGGGGTTCGGACCCCCTCCCCGAGCCCAGGGTAACTCTTAGAGTGGAGGGGACCCCTGTTGACTTCCTTGTGGACACCGGGGCCCAACATTCGGTCCTTCGTACACCTCAGGGGAAACTGGCCAACAAGAAATTCTGGGTGCAAGGGGCGACTGGCATGAGCCAGTATTCATGGACTACCCGAAGAACAGTAGACCTAGGAACGGGCCGGTTATCCCATTCATTTATGGTAATACCAGAATGCCCCTACCCCCTACTAGGACGGGACTTACTAACCAAGATTGGAGCCCAAATAACTTTCAGACAAGGGGGGCCCCAGGTCACCGATGGTAAAGGCCACCCCATCCAGGTTCTGACTCTGAGACTGGAGGATGAGTATCGTCTCCATCAGGGAATGCTCCCAGTAGAAATTACTGTAGACAGATGGCTACAAGAATTCCCCACAGCATGGGCAGAGACGGGGGGGGCGGGGGCGGTTGGACTGGCTGCTCACAGGACCCCAACCCTGGTAGAGCTAAAACCTGGAGAAGGCCCAATAAGAGTCAAGCAGTATCCTATGACCCAGGAGGCCCGGAAGGGAATTCAGCCTCACATACGGAGATTACAGAGCCGGGGGGTGCTGGTCCCATGCCAATCTGCCTGGAACACCCCCCTCCTGCTGGTCAGGAAGCCACACACAAATGATTACCGGCCAGTACAGGACCTCCGGGAAGTAAATAAAAGAGTCATGGATATACATCCAACTGTTCCTAACCCATACACTCTTCTAAGTTCTTTGCCACCCTCTAAAGTCTGGTATACTGTATTAGACTTAAAGGATGCCTTCTTCAGCCTGCCGCTAGCGCCTCAAAGCCAACCCTTGTTTGCCTTTGAATGGCACGACCCAGAAGAGGGCGACTGCCCCAAGGGTTCAAGAATTCGCCTACCATCTTCGACGAGGCACTGCATGAGGACCTCGGTGATTACAGAAGAGAGCACCCCAGTATTACCCTCCTACAGTATGTAGATGACATCCTGATTGCTGCCGATACCGCCGAAGACTGCGAGCAGGGGACCAGGGACCTGTTGGCCACCCTGGGGACCTTAGGGTATCGGGCCTCCGCGAAGAAAGCTCAAATATGCAAAGAGAGGGTGAGTTACTTGGGATACATCCTGGAGGGTGGACGGCGACGGTTGTCAGATGCTAGAAAGGAAACAGTCCTGAAAATCCCTACTCCAACCTCCCGGAGGGAAGTAAGGGAATTCCTAGGGTCGGCCGGCTATTGTCGCCTCTGGATACCAGGTTTTGCTGAGATTGCCAGGCCCCTATATGAAGCTACCAAGGAGGGAAAAACATTTAAATGGACTGAAAAAGAAGAAACTGCCTTTAATCAGATAAAGACAGCCCTCTTGGCTGCTCCAGCCCTGGGGCTGCCAGACATTACTAAGCCCTTTCGCCTCTTTGTAGACGAGCGCAAGGGAATAGCAAAAGGAGTTCTAACTCAGGCTTTAGGCCCCTGGAGCCGCCCAGTAGCATACTTGTCCAAAAAGTTAGATCCAGTAGCTGCCGGTTGGCCGCCGTGCCTGAGAATCATTGCAGCAATCGCGCTCTTAGTCAAGGATGCCGACAAACTGACCTTAGGACAGGAGATCTGGGTCACAACCCCACATGCCATTGAGGGGGTTCTAAAACAGCCTCCTGATAGATGGATGAGCAATGCACGTATGACCCACTATCAAAGCTTACTGCTCAACCCTCCCAGAGTACGGTTCCATCCAAGTGCAGCCCTTAACCCCGCTACCCTGCTGCCTGACCCCGACCTGGATGCCCCGCTACATGACTGTGCGGGAATCCTGGAGCAGGTGCACGGACTTCGGAAGGACTTGACCGATAGGCCCCTCCATGACGCAGAGGCCACCTGGTTTACGGATGGAAGCAGCTTCGTGCGAGACGGGTGCAGGTATGCGGGTACAGCAGTGGTCACCGACACAGACACTGTATGGGCGGAGGCTCTGCCCCCTGGGACATCAGCTCAATGAGCAGAACTTATTGCACTCACCAAGGCATTAACACTGGGGGCTGGAAAACGGCTTAACGTCTACACAGACAGCCGTTATGCATTTGCTACAGCTCATGTTCACGGAGCGATCTATCAGGAAAGAGGGCTATTGACAGCAGAGGGACGGACAATAAAGAACAAGCAGGAAATTCTCAACCTGCTTGAAGCCTTATGGCTTCCCACTAAGCTAGCTATTATCCACTGCCAAGGGCACCAAAAGGCAGATGACCCAATAGCAAGAGGTAACCAGAAGGCTGATCAGGCAGCCAAAGCAGCGGCCCTCACTTTGGTCCCTACCATGACCTTACAACTACCAGGCCCCGGGGATCCAGTTTTGCCAGATCAGCCGAAGTACTCTCAGGAAGAGCTGCAGTGGATCAGGAGGCTCCCCCACGTCCAGGAAATAAAAGGATGGTGGTACACACCAAACAAGGAGCTCATCCTACCGGACTGGCTTGGGGTTACAGTGTTAGAGCGCATGCACCGATCCACCCACTTGGGAACCCGGAAATTGAGAGACTTAATCCAGCATGCTAAAATCAAAATTCACCAACAAGACTCCAAAATAAATCAAGTTGTAGCCTCCTGCAAAACCTGCCAACTCACAAACGCAAGAGCTGGGTCAGGTGAACAAGGAACCAGGCTCAGAGGCACCAAACCAGGGGCACAATGGGAGGTTGATTTCACTGAAATCAAACCAGGAAAGTATGGTTATAAATATCTTTTAGTATTCATAGACACCTTCTCTGGCTGGGTAGAGGCGTACCCAACCAAGCATGAAACCGCCCAGACGGTCGCCAAGAAGCTACTGGAGGACATTCTACCCAGGTATGGTTTCCCAGCCATGATAGGATCAGACAACGGACCAGCTTTCATTTCACAGGTAATGCAAGCGGTAGCCAAGGTCATAGGGGCAGATTGGAAATTACATTGTGCCTATAGGCCCCAGAGCTCAGGGCAGGTAGAAAGAATGAATAGAACTCTAAAAGAGACCCTTACCAAATTAACCATAGAGACTGGCGGGGATTGGGTGGCTCTCCTTCCATATGCCCTGTACCGGGTGAGGAATTCTCCTTACACCCTGGGTCTTACCCCTTTCGAGATCATGTTTGGCAGACCTCCCCCTATCATTCCTAACCTTAAGGCTGAACTCCTCGCCGAGTTTGAAAATCAGGAAATATCTTTTCTTTTAAGAGGGCTCCAGAGGACGCACGAGGACATTTGGCCGCGCCTCCGTGCCATCTATGAGGCTGGCCCAACCCCGACACCTCATCAGTACAGACCGGGAGACTGGGTGTTCGTCAAGAGGCACCGCCGGGAGACCCTTGAGCCACGTTGGAAGGGCCCGTACGTCGTCGTGCTGACTACACCCACCGCTCTCAAGGTAGACGGCGTCGCGACCTGGGTCCATCACACCCACGTCCGCCCAGCTGACCCCTCTGCAGTCCAGGAGAACTTCATCACGCGATGGAGCATCGATCAGGACCAGTGCAACCCGCTCAAGCTCAAGCTACGGCGCGCTCGGCCTGCCTGATGCTGGTAATCTTGCTCGCGATCACTCCTGCCACCGGGAGCCCACACACTCCCCATAAAGTTACCTGGCAAATTATAAACACCAAATCAGGGGCAGTTCTCAATAAGACTTCTCAAATCCATCCCAAAGACACTTGGTTCCCTGAACTACGGGTAGACCTCCTGACTCTCTTTCCCAGAGGAATCTACCCGGATCCATTCTGCAAACCTGCTGGGATAGGCCAAGGGATTGGGGACTCAAAACCATTAAGGACCGTCTATTTCTATGTCTGCCCTGAACCCTCACGAACTCAGTCCTGGGGGAAGAACCCCTGCGGAGACGCTGGGGACTATTTCTGTGCTTCCTGGTCATGCGTCTCAACTGGACACGTTTGGTGGGAGGCCCCGAGAAAGGGTGACCTAATCTCCGTTGGACGGCCGTCTGCCCCACCTTGTCCTCATTTTGGACGGGTCTACTGCAACCCCGTGAGCATCTCCTTCACGGAGGAGGGAAAAAGGCTACCGGATGGGACACCGGAAAGATTTGGGGACTCCGACTTTACCAGTGCAGAGAATTTGGAACGGTGCGCGTCATTGACCCTGGAATGTTGTTCACCCTCCGGGTCCAGAACACTCCCTTCGACCATCACACCCCTGTGGGAATAGGGCCCAACCGAATATTGGCTCCTCGGCTTCCTCAGCCTACCACACCCCGAGTGTTCACACCCGGAGAAACTTGGACCCCGGCATCTCAGCCCTTTACCCCACTTACACCTGCCACGGGGAACCTGACCTTGAGTTATACCTCACCATCTAAGGAAGACCCCCTTTGGGGCATAATCATAGGGGCATATTATATTCTAAACGCCTCTAGGCCCGACCTAACCGAGTCTTGCTGGCTCTGTCTAGACGCCAAACTACCGTACTATGAGGGCGTCGCAATTAAGGGCAATTACACGGCAGCCTCGACTGCCAACTCCTGCAGGTGGCAGCAAACAGCTGCAAAGCTGACCCTCCAGGCGGTGACAGGGCAGGGAACTTGTATAGGCAATGTCCCCTCTGAACAGTCACATCTCTGTAACAAAACTCTGGCTACCCCTAGGATGGCAGCATATCTCTTGCCCCCTAAGAATGCATGGTGGGCCTGTTCCAGTGGCCTCGCTTCTTGCGTCCACTCCTTAGTCCTTAATTCCCAAAAAGAGGGTTTCTGCGTACTTGTGCAGTTAATCCCTAAATTAATATATCACTCAGGGGAAGAAGTACTTAACAGAATAGACACCATTAACCCCCGAAGTAAAAGGGAGCCTATTACTGCCCTAACTGTGGCGGCTCTCTTGGGGCTAGGACTAGCGGGAACCAGGTCTGGAATATCCTCGCTTGTCATACAAGACAAGAACTATGGAGCCCTCAGAGCAGCCATCGACTTAGACATAGAAAGGATTGAGAAATCCATCACCCACTTGCAAGAATCCCTCACCTCTTTGTCTGAGGTGGTGCTCCAGAATAGGAGGGGGTTAGATTTACTGTTCATGCAGCAGGGGGGCTTATGTACAGCCCTAGGGGAAGAATGTTGTTTTTATGTTGACCATTCAGGCGTCCTCAAAGAATCCATGGCTCTCATAAGAGAAGGATTGCAGAAGTGGAAGCTAGAAAGAGAGAGGTCTCAGTCATGGTATGAATCCCTGTTTAATTGGTCCTGTGGACGAAAGGAGCCACATGCTAACCTGACAAGCTCAGGGGAGGCCTGCGTGGCAGTCTTGCAAACTCAGAGACCTGGAATAACCACAAAGGATGGTTTGAAAATTAAATATTTAACTACAAACAGGTTATAGTGGGCAGTCATTCCTAAGCTGATACCTTCCCTGACAAAGATCAACTTAGATCTTCTTTCCTGAGCCCATTTGCCTTTTTGCCTCTAAGATAACATATCTGTGAGATGTCTGGGTAACTTGTAACTTCCTTCTTTTGCTGGAGCCCCTGGGGCACAACCAAATGTGGTAGGCGCCAGGACAGATGCCTCAAATTCCTTCATTATCCTGTTAATTGTTCCTGTACCCACCTAAGTATGTGTCCATCATTTTACTTTTTGTCCAATCCCAGGGGTTTCCCACCATTTGACTTTATCCAATGAATTTCATGTAGCCCACCTATGTCCCTCCTTTGATGGCAATGCTTAAATACAGATGTAACCCACCATTCTTCGGAGCATAATCTCAATTCGTTGAGGTTCTGCTTCCCGGCATATGTCGACAGTTTGGCTCAAATAAACTCACTAAAATTCTTTACAGGTTTCAATGGTTTTTTTCGTTAACAGTCCCCATGGTTAACTACTCTTATTTCTGCCCTCATTGGACCCCTTACAATTCTCCTGATGTTGTTGACTTTCGGTCCTTGTATTATTAACAAACTAGTTCGTTTTGTTAAAGAACGCATAGGAGTAGTACAATTAATGGTCTTGCAGGCCCAATACCGGCCTTTAGCAATGGAAGATGGGGTAGAGAGCAGCCCGTCTCATGATTGAGCCGGGTATCCTAAGACAAGGGGGGAATGAAAGGGCAAAGCAAAACTGGCTATCCTCCATCTTGTAGAATGACCCCCCCCCCCTTGCTGGGAGTGGCCACAGGAGCACCAGGAATGTCCTAACTCCCCCAACCACTGCCTGAGTGGACCAATGAAGCTCCAGAGGTGCAGCTAGGTCCTAATAAGGCATATCTACAAGATACTCCCTATACATCACTGTTGACCAATCAGGAAACAATGGGGGACGGCTCCAGCCTCAGAATGTACTGGTCACTTCCTGACTTTTGTGCTGTAAGACCCTGCTGAAAAACCCTGGCCTATTAGGCAATCTCTGTAACCCTCGTCACTTCCCTAAGCCCACCCAAATATCCAACCCTTTATAACCCATCGCTCCCCCGGGAATCGCGCTCTTGCCCCACTGCTGCGTCAGGAGGAGGCTGGGAGCCAAACCCTGGTTTGAATAAAGACTCTTTGCATTTGCATCGGAGAAAAGGCTCCCTGGTGGTTAATTATTGGGGACCCTGAACTCTGGGCATAACATTCCCACCAGCAGTGCCCGAGGGTTCCTTTTTCTCTGCATCCTCGCCAAAACTTGTCCTTTGTTGATTTGTTGATGATAGCCATTCTTACAGGTGTGAGATGATACTTTATTGTCGTTTTGATTTGCATCTCTTGGATAATTAGTGACCTTAAGCATATTTTCATGTGTCTCTTGGCCTTCCTTCTGTCTTCTTTTGAAAAGATTCTACTTACGTCCATTGCCCATTTTTTATTGGATCATTTATCTTCCTTTTACTAAGTTGTATAAGTTGCCTATAGATGTTGGAGATTATAACTTTATCAGTGATAACATTTGCAAATATGTTCTCCCATAGAGTGGGCTTTCTTGTTGTTTTGTTGATTGTTCCTTTTGCTGTGCAAAAGCTTTTATTTTGATGTAGTCCCATTTGTTTATTTTCTCTTTAGCTTCCTTTACCCTAGGAGCAGGATCAGTGAAGATGTTCTTTCAGCATATGTCTGAGATTTTGCTGCCTGTGGATTCCTCTAGTATTTTTATGGTTTCCCTTCTTATGTTCAGGTCCTTTTCCATTTTCAGTTTTTTTTGTGTGTGTGTATGGTGTAAGTTGGCGATCTAGTTTCATTTTTTGCATGTATCTGTCCAATTTTCCCAACACCATTTATTGAAGAGACTGTCTTGACTCCATTGTATGTTCATGCCTCCTTTGTCAAATATTAATTAATATAAATATTAATAGTGGTTTGGGTCAATATATGGATTCTATATTCTATTCCATTGGTCTATATGTCTGTTCTTGTGCCAGTACCACGCTGTTTTGAGAACAATGGCTTTGTAATACAGATTGAAATCTGGTATTGAGATACCTCCTACTTTATTCTTCTTTCTCAGGATTGCTGTGGCTATTCGGAGTCTTTTTTTATTCCAGATGAATTTTTGCAGAGTTCTTTCTAGGTCTGTGAAATATGCCATTGGTATTTTAATGGGGTGTGCATTGAATCTATAGATAGCTTTGGGTAGTATGGGCATTTTATTGATGTTGATTCTACCAATCCATGAACATGATATGTTCTTCCATTTGTCTATGTCTTCCTCTATCTCTTTTTTCAGTGTCCTGTAGTTTTCCACGTATAGTTCTTTTACCTCCTTAGTTAAGTTTATTCCTAGGTATCTTAATTTTTTGGTACGATGGTAAATGGGATTGCTTTTTTAGTCTCTCTTTCTGTAAGTTAACTATTGGTGTATAGAAATGCCATAGGTTTCTTGGCATTAATTTTGTATCCTGCAACATTGCTCAATGCATTTATTAGGTCTATTAGTTTTTTGTTGGAGTCTTTTGTGGTTTTTTATGTACAATATCATGTCATCTGCAAATAAGGACACCTTTACTTCTTTTTGTCCAATTTGGATTCCTTTTATTTCTTCTTCTTGTCTAATTGCAGTGGCTAATACTTCCAGTACTTTGTCAAACAGGAGTGGTGAGAGTGGGCATCCCTGTCTTGTTCCTGTTCATAGGGGAAATGGTTTTAGTGTTTGCCCATTGAGTATGATGTTAGCTGTGGGTTTATCATATATAGTTTTTATTATGTTGAGGTGTTATCCTTCTATTCCCAACTTGTTGAGAGATTTTTATCAAGAAAGGGTGTTGACTTTTGTCAAATGCATTTTCTGCATCAATTGATAAAACTATGTGATTTTTATCTCTCAATTTGTTTATGTGATATCTCATGTTTATTGATTTGAGGATATTTTACCATCCTTGCATTCCCGGGAAAAATCCTACTTGGTCATGGTGTATGATCTTTACGATGTTATACTGGATCCAGTATGCTAGAATTTTGTTGAAAATTTTGGCATCTATGTTCATGAGGAATGTTGGCCTGTAATTCTCTTTCATTGTGTTGTCTTTATCTGGTTTTGGTATTAGAGTGATGCTGGCTTCATAGAAAAAGATTGGAAGTGTTCCCTCCCCTTGAATTTTTTGGAATAGTCTGAGGAGGATAGGTTTTAATTCTTACTTGAATGTTTGGTAAATCTCCCCTGTGAAGCCATCTGGCCCGGGGCTATGGTTTGCCAGAAGCTTTTTTATGACTGCTTCAAATTCTTCCATAGTAATTGGCCTATTGAGCTGTTTAGATTCTTTTTGATTGAGTTTTGGAAGGTTATATTTTTCTAGGAATATGTCCATTTCCTCCAGCTATTCCAGTTTTTTGAAATAGAGTTTTTCGTAGTATTTTTTAACAATCCTTTGTATTTCGGTGGTGTCTGTTGTTATTTCTCCTCTTTCATTTCTGATGTTGTTTATTTGGGTCCTCTCTCTTTGCTTCTTGATGAGCCTGGCTAGAGGTGCATCAATCTTGTTTATCCTTTCAAGAACCAGCTCTTGTTAGTTGATCTTTTTTATTTTTTTTGTCTTTATGTCTTTTATCTTCGCTCTGATCTTTATTTCCTTCCTTCTGCTTACACTGGGCTTTTCCTGTTGCTCTCTTTCTAACTCTTTGAGATATAAGGTTAGGTGATTTATTAACATTATTTCTTGTGTTTTGCAGTAGGCTTGTAGAGCTATGAACTACCCTTCAAGACTGCTTTAGCTGTGTCCCATAGATTTGAGACTGTTGTGTTATCATGGTAGTTTGTTGTCATGATGGTTTTTATTTCTTCTTTGATCTCTCTGATAACCCAGTCATTGTTTAATTGCATGCTGTTTACTCTCCATGTGTTTGATTTTTTTGGATTGTTTTTATTGTAGTTGATTTCCAGTTTTATGCTAATGTGATCTGAGAAGATGCTTGATATGATTTATATCTTCTTGAATTTGAAGAGACTTTGCCTGTGACCTAATAGTTGGTCTATCTTTGAAAATGACTCATGTGCACTTGAGAAGAATGTATATTCTGTGGCTTTGGGGTGAAATGTTCTGAAGATGTCAATTAATTTCATCTGGTCTAATGAGTCATTTAGGATTAATGGTTCTTTGCTGATTTTTTGTTTAGAGGAATTGCCCAATGGTGATAGTGGAGTATTAATGTCTCCTAGTATGATTGTATAGCTGTCAATCTCCCATTGATATCCTCCAGGAGTCTTTTTATGTATTTGCACGCTTATGTATTGGGTGCGTATATGGTTACCAGAGTTATTTCTTCTTGTCTGATTGCTCCGTTTAGTATTATGAAGTTGCCTTCCTTATCTCTTTTTATGTCCTTCACTTTGAAATCTAATTTGTTAGATATAAGTATTGCTACCCCAGCTTTTTTTTTTTTTTTTAATTTCCATTTACATGAAAAACCTTTTTCTATCCATTTACCCTCAGTCTGTGCATCTTTTTTTCTGAGGTGGGTTTCTTGTAGACAGCAGATATATGAGTCATGTTTCTTATCCAATCTGTTACTCTATGTCTTTTTATTGTGGCATTTAATCCATTTACATTTATAGTTATTATTGATAGGTTCTTGTTAGTTACCATTTTTATTCTTTACCCCTGTGTTTCTTTTTTTTTGTTCCTATTTCTTTTCTTGTTTTTCAGCAGACCCTTTAGCATTTCTTCCATTACCGGTTTGATGGTAATAAACTCCCTTATTCGTTTTTTGTCTGTGAAGCTCCAGATTTCACCTTCAATTTTAATTGATAGCCTTGTTGAGTACAGTATTCTTGGATTCAGTTCCTTCCTTTGCATGACTTTGTATATTTCATTCCATTCCCTTCTGTCCTAATGTGTTTCTGTTGAGTAATCACTTGCTTTTCTGATGGGGGATCCTTTGTATGTAACTTTCTGTCTCTCTCTGGCTGCTTTTAAGATTCTTACTTTGTCGTTGGTGTTAGCCAGTTTAATTATAATGAGCCTTGGGGTCATTCTTTGGGGGTTCATTTTGCTTGGGACTCTGTGAGCTTCTTGGATTTGTGTGGGTTTTTTCTTCCCTATATCAGGGAAGTTTTCCATCATTATTTCTTCAAACAGGTTTTCCATTCCTTGCTCAGTTTCCTCTTCTACCGGCACCCCTATTATGCGGATGTTATTTTGTTTTGTGCTGTCCCAAATTTCCCTTAGGCCTTCCTCCTGCTTTTAATATTTTTTTTTTTCTAGAAGCTTCTCTACTTGGGTATTTTTTCCTACCTTGTCTTCTATCTCACTGATGTGGTTTTCTGCTTCTTATAGTCTACCCTTGATACTTTCTATTGAGTTCTCTACAGCAGCAATGTCATTTTTCATTTCTTCTTGGTTCTTCTTCATTTCCTCTTGTTTCTTACACATATTGTCAAATTTGTCTTCCATTCCTTTCAGCCACCTTATGACCATTTCTCTGATTTTTTTCTCCTACAAGTTGCTTTCCTCTATATCATTTATTTCCTTTCTGGTGATGCCTGCTTTTTTTTCATATGTGGGCTATTTCTTTGGCTCCTTATGATTTCACTTCTCCAGGTGTTTGGTTATGTAGTTCTCTCTCTCCTGCATTCATTTTAATCCACAAAATACAACACAACCAGGTACAATGCACAAGGCACTGAACAGAAATGTATTCATGATATTAATAACCCCAAATAAAGGTGACAAACAGGGAAAGGTGAATTGCAGGATAGGAGAGAAAGAAGAAGAGAGAAAAGAAAAGGAATGCAAAAATTAAATTGGGAAAAGGATAAAAAAAGTAACAGAGAAAACAATGAGAATGAGAAAGAAGAGGGGAACAAACTATATATATGGGGAGAAAACTTGAATAGAACAGCCACTAATGCCAAAAAAAGCCAGCAACAAGTACTTGGAGATGAATGCACACTACAAACAAGAACTAATATTAAGGGTAGGCATGGAAAACAGAAGCAAAAAAAAAAAAAAAAGAAAAAAAAAGGAATAAGCAAAACAATCTCACAAACAAGCATAAAAATTGATATAATCAACAATCAAGCCAACAACAAAGAGAGAAAAAATATTGGATAGTGAAGAAAGAGAAGCCAGAGGTGTGTATGGACTTGGAGCAGGGGATTGGAATATAAGTCGGGTGAAATTTTAACAGGGGTAAAATGAAGTGATAGGGAAAATCTAAAACAGGAATAGGGTAAGAGAAACAGGACAGCAAGAGGGGAAAGTGAGGAAGAGAGTGATGGCATAAAGGTAAAGTTGAGATAGAGTAAAATGATGCTAAAGGAAAGAAGAAAATAGAATGTAGAACACTAACCCCAAAGTAAAATGAAGAGAAAATAAAAATACACTTAAAAAAAAAGAAAAATAGTAGTAGTTATAATACTGATGGAAAATAAAAATGTAATAATTCAAAAGGTAAAATCAAGTGAATACAAAAGAAAAAAAATACTTTCTTAAGTAAAAGATGAAAAAAATAAAAATAAAAATGTGAAGTAGTGAAGGTCATTCACTTCCTATACTGTTCTGTTTGGCACGCATGTTTCCTAGTCAGGACAGTGTTGAAGTTCCCTTATTTTTACTGTTCCTCCGTGTTGTAAGCCAGTCCTGAGTTTTAAGGAGGCAGTACATCTCTATTTCTTGTATTCCTTTATTTGTGTTTACACAAGAGTCCATTTGTGATTCAACCCCTGGGTGTCAGTGTTTCTAGATTGACCTCCAGGACTATAGGTTCTCTCTAGCTGGTGTTTAGATTTTGTTTTCCTGTGGCACTTAATACTTGTTTGTGGGAGTGGGTTGCGCCAGAGCTGTTTCTCTGATGGTTATTCCTGGCTCTGATCCCCAGGTTCCATAAAAACAACTTTCCCCTACAGTCTCTTTAGGTATTCCCAGTTGGCTGATCCTATGTATTGGGCTTAGTAATCAGAATCAAGGACTTAAAGAGAAAAAAAAACAAAACACATACACAAAACAACAACAACAACAACAACAAAACACACAAAACAGAGCCAGAGTAAGTGTGCGAACTCCAGGGTTGCGCGCAAGTCTGTGCAGCCTTTTTTCCTCTTGGGTCTAAGCAGCTGGCACACTTTTGAAAATTTTAGGCTGTCCTTTTCTGTCCAGATTAAAATGGGTTGCTTTTTAGAGTTCCCTTCTGTTAGCAGCTCTGAGGACCCCATTCCACATTCAGGGATCATGCCAGCCCCAAGGTCCACGAATTTTTCTAGGTAGAGATTTCCCCAGGTTCTCCAGCTCCCACTGTGCATGAGGTTCTCTCTCCTGCTGGGACAATGAACCTCACCTTATCCCAGGCAAAATCTGACCTTTGTGTGAGGGAGTGTAGAGCTCCTCTGAATCCATGTGCTTGCGCCAATTGGGGACCTGTATTCTCAGGTTCACAGCTGTAAGGTGGGTGCCATAGTTGTAGAATCCCCAGGCTTTCACGCTTCCATTAACATCCACTTTCCCCTTCAAGATGGCATGGTCTCCGCATCTGAGCTGGTCACTCTGGGAGGGAACCCAGCAGCAGAGGGGACTGCCCATTCAGGGAAGCCCTGTCCAGCATTCCCCCACAGTCTCCTGAAGTATAGCTGTCCCTCAACTCACCAACAAAAACTCCCCGTCTGACCACACACTCTCCCTTTGTTTTCTCACTCACATACTATCTTGCAGTCTGCCTTTCTGTCAGCAGCCATCTTCTGTCTCTCCTTCAGCATCTTGTAGTTCTCTGAGTAGCGGTCTTTTACCTCCCTAGTTAAGTTTATTTCTAGGTGTCTTAATTATTTGATGGGATGGTAAATGGGATTTTTTTTTAAATTCTCTCTTCTGTAAGTTTACTATTGGTGTATAATTTTGCCATTAATTTTGTATCCTGCTACTTTGCCAAATTCATTTATTAAGTCTAATAGTTATTGATGGATTCTTCAGGGTTTTCTATGTACAGTATCATGTCATCTGCAAATAACGACAATTTTACTTACTTTCTTTCCAATTTGGGTGCCATTTATTTCTTCTTCTTGTCTGCTCACTGTGGCTAGCACTTCTAGTTCTGTGTGGAACAGGAGTGATGAAAGCAGTATCCCTGTTTTGTTCCTATTCTTAAGGGAAACGTTTTTAGTTATTAGAATTGAGTAAGATGTTGGCCATAGATTTGTCATATAAGGCTGTTATTATGATCCTTCTATTCCCACTTTGCTGAGCGTGTTAATCAGGAAAGGGTGTTGGCCTTTGTCAAATGCATTTTCTGCATCCCTGTAATAAATCCCACTTTTTCATGGTGTATGATCTTTCTGATGTAATGATGGATCCGGTTTGCTGGAATTGTGTTGTGGATTTTAGCATCTATGTTCATCCGGGATATAGGCCTGTAATTCTTTTTCTTTGTGCTGTCTTTAGGTAGTTTTGGTATTTTGGTAATGCTGGCTTTATAGAAAGACCTTAGAAGTATGCCTCTCTCTTGAATTTTTTGGAATAGTCTGATTAGCATTGATTTTAGTTCTTCTTATATGTTTGGTAAAACTCCACTGTGAAGCCATCTGGTCCGGGGCTTTTGTTTGCTGGAAGCTTTTTAATTACTGTTTCAATTTCATCAGTAGTTATTGGCCTATTTATGAATTTTTTTTTATTCTTCCTGATTGAGTTTTGGAAGCTTGTATTTTTCTAGGAATGTGTCCATTCTGTCAAGGATGTCCACTTTGGTGGATGCATGTCTGCTCAAAGGCTGGCTTAAGAGAGCTGAATGTGGGAAAGCCAATGCATGGGGACTGATATCCATGGCCTGTGAAGGTTCACAGAGGTAGGGCTTGCTCTGGAACCCAGGAAGGGTATCCTCCAGCCTCCTCGGTGCCTCTCTAGATCCAGAAAAGCAGCTGGGATGTTGTTTTTCCTTCTGCACATTGTAGCATGCCATGTTCTCCAAAACAGCTCAGATGAATTGGGGGGAACTGCGGATTTCTGTGATCAGTGGGGGTGCCCAGCATCAGGATCATGAGAGGTTGCCTGACATCCCAGGGATGCATAAAGAGGGCTCCCAGCCTTGGGAGCACATTCTAAGGACCACCCTCCCACTCAAAAAAAAAAAAAGTTCAGAAGGGCATATGCCTTGTTATCCCAGTAGGAATCATGTGCTCAAAGGCTGCTGTGGGTTGGACATAAGTGAGGGCCATGATGAGGGCAGGTGGCAGGTGACCAGGATGTGGTAAAAACATCCCCCAGATTCATGTATGGGTGCTGGGAGTCAGCGGGGCCTGTCCAATACAGAACAGAAAGGACAGCCCTTGATGCAGATGTGCTCCTGCCTCCAGTGCCACAGCTCATGCCCTGGGAAAGCATGCTCTGCATCGGGGTGGGAAGATGAGTGGTTCTTGATCAGGAAGAAGGCATGTTCTGCTGAGACTTTGTTTCTAGGACATTCTAAGAGGTCCCTCCTACCTCCTTGTATCTCCTGGGCACTGGGATCTCATAGAAGCTGCCTGAACTTGAACCCCTACACTTTTTCAGATTCTGCCTGGTGCATGCAATGTCAGAGTTAAAATGAAATATAGCCCCGAGGTGGCACAACTCGTTCTGAAAGCCCAGGATACAATTCCAGATTAACTTCCTAAACTCATTACAGTTTGAACCTCTTCCAGAAATCTAATCAACCAGTCTAAAATTTTCTGGTGAAACCGCTGTGGGAATTGTTCACATGGTTCCTCTCCGTGGAATATGAGAGTTGTTTGGGCATCACATTGCAGGGGGTAGAAGAAAGCCTGCAGAAAAGCTCCCTCTCTCTCTCTCTCTCTCTCTCTCTCTCTCTCTCTCTCTCTCTCTCTCTCTCTCTCTGTGTGTGTGTTTGTCTGCCTCTCTCAATTTCCAACGATCCAATGTGTGACTCAGTGCAGCATGGGATATCCCAAAAATTTGGCAGATCCTTACATGTCCAATACAAGTACAGCTTAAAACCATTTGAATGCGAAGGTATATCTGTGCACTGTGCTTAATCCTGAGAGAGAACACACTTCCCTCACAATCTGACTGAGAGTTTTAGGCCCAGAAGGAGCTTTTTGAAGCCAATTTGCATGGGTTGTTTTATAGGGTTTAGCAACCATTAGTTATCCATACAGACTTTGGCAGTCATGTTTAGGGCCAGGCCCCTGGAACTTGCCTGGGCCAAATATGCTGCCTGTGGAAGGTCGGGATGTGAAAAAGGAGGCCTGAACCAAAGAAAATGCCCTCTGGGAGCAGCTCCTTGATAAGGATACATAGGTGTTTTGGCCCACGTTTATTTTTCTCTGTGCCTCCAAGATTCCAAAGAACCCACAACTCTCTCCCTCAGTGGCTTTCAGAATTGGATATGTCACTTCCTAGGTTCCGCTGCCACACCTCTCCTCTGGCCTCTGCACAGCCCATATTTTTACATTTAATTTTCTCAAGCCAGTTTGCTGAGCTCATCTGGCTCTTCTGGAGGAAATGCCCTTTACCTCCACAGAGGGAGGGTGATCAAACCTCCTGCCTGTATTCCCCACCAGCTTGGGTATAAGGGTTGTACCATATTTTCTTCTTAACCACCAGCCTTTTAAGTTCTCAAGTTTACCTAGTCAGAGTCTTTGAGTTTCCCAAGTGTGCACCTTGTCTTGGGATATTCCCTTGGTCCCATTACAAAGTTGTAGCCCCTCCCTTCTACTAATCAATCCCTAGATGTGAATTTGGCCCTACCTCCTTTGGGAAAGACTTGATCCTTAAAATCTGGAAGACCAACTGTCCCTCTGTTTCTCTTTGAATAGGCACTGATTTGCAATTGAGGTAACATCAAGTGTCAAGGACTATTTGGTACTCAATACTGTAGCATTGTATTCCTTTTTCTCTTGATAGGATACCTTGTCTGCCTAATGGTGTGTTAACATGAACATTAGGGAATTTAGATGTGGTACCAACAACCCATCAAGTCTACTTCCATGTTGGTTTCATTTTCTTTTCCTTTCATGAATGGACCTAGGATTCAGTTGGAGGTATGAAGAGTGCAAAACCCAATCATGTTAACTGCCTTGAGATCAAGTACTAAGGTTCAGCTTTCAGTTGGAAGTTGCCATTTCAGCTAGGACCTCAAAAGAAGGTGTGGCCAGATGGGGTATAATGGTTTCTGAGGAGGCTGAGAAGGGATCAGAAGCTAGAGCTTGAGAGTCACTGCCCAGGTCTGAGCAGAGGGCTCCCTGCACCATGTCCACTCTGGTGAGTCAGGAGCGTAAGGTGGTCCTCAAGGACGTGCAGGCCAAGGTCCCACAGAGAATTGGCATTTCTTTCCTTACAAATGAGCAGATTTTGCCTTTGCATGTAGATGCAGATTAGCCGTGATCCAAAACGTTTTGATTTCTGTTTTGATGTGTGCCATTCATAGAGGTTTACAGAGCAAGTTTCCCTCCTATCTGAAAGTTGAATATTCCTAAGGAATCTATTGTAAGCCAAATTGGCAAAATTCTATTTGTAATTTTATCGGCCAGGCTGTGTTTCTGACAGTAGGTCTTAAGGGAGTTCTTTAATAAAAGCCAAGTGATGTTTAGAAAGAGAAGAAGGGAGAAAGAGAGAGAGAAACATTAATGTGAGAAACATCCATCAGCGGGCTCCTCCAATCCCCTACTGGGTGTTGGGAATGGAGCCTGAAAGCGACTTTGTGTGCAAGGGGGGATGCTCAACCAACTGAGCAACACTGACCAGGGCTTGCAGTCCCTTTTGAAATGAGGCTTAGTTGTGACATGTGAGCCCTCTGTTGTTATGGATTAAGTGGTCATTCTAATATTTATAGAAGGGACACTGAATAAACTGAACATCTCAAAATGTATGGTTATTTTTCTCATTGCTAGCTACCCCATGCTTTAGAAATCTTTTGTGCTGCTTTTACTCTTTCTAATTTAAAATGTCTCCAAGGCCAGAAGGTACGCATTTTGTGGGTGTTCCTTAATCTTCCCCATCTGTTTTATTTGTTGGAGCTTAGCAAGAGGTGGTGCTTGGCCAGGCACTGCTGCCTACTCCAGGTGCTCTCAGTCCTTCAGTGATAATCAGAAAGGTTTTCCTATAAGGGTGGGACCATTTCTCTGGTTTCCAGTTCTCATTGCACAGCAGAATTACTGGTAGGCAGTGGGTAAATGTGGGAGGGGTCCAGTGGTCATCTCACCATTCCTTGGTGCCTGGCAAGGTGCTTGTCTTGCCACCACCCTAGGAGAGGCAGGGCTGAGTGGCTCAGCAGCCCCTAAGCAGAAAACGGGATTGGGGTTCATTGGGATGCTCCAATTGTTGTCAGAGCAGTGCCTTTTGCCTTCAGCTGGTTCCTCTGAAGGAAGAAGGACCAGGTTGCTCATGCTCAGCCTGAGAAGATGCCTTGCTCCCGCCCATTTCCCAGGATGTCTTTAAGAGCCACTTCATCAGGGTGAACAGCCAGGCTCTATGCAGACTTCCTGAACTGGCATGCAAGAGCCTGCTGAGGGATGAAGCCTCGGCTATTGATGCTGTGGAGTGACTGCCTATGGAACTCTTCCCACCTTGGTTCACAGCAGCCTTGGCAGGGAAGCACAGTGAAGTCCTGAAGGCCATGGTGCAGGATTGGCCCTTCCCCCGCCTCCCTTGGGGGCTCTGATGAACCATCGGCAGCCTTACCATGATATCGTTCAGACTGTGCTCCATGGGCTCCATGCCCTGCTTGCCCAGGAGACTCGACCCAGGTGAGGGGGATTCAGTGGCCTGGTTGGGCCCTGGGGATCTGAGCAGTTACAGCTGGGATATGGGAGCATACAGGGCCAAAGGGAGAGCTCAGGGAGGACTTGGAGCCACTGCTGGCGTCATTCTGGGAAAAGGCTGCAGATATATAGGGCTGATGAAGATGCAGAGGGTGACCGAAGGGACATGAGCCCACCCATCCTTGTGGCACCCAAAGGTACCAGAAATGGGGACAACGAAGGGTCCCAGTAGTGCAAGGAGCAACTAATTCCTGGGGTATGGAGTAAAAGTCCCATCGGGTGTCTGGCCCAGGTGCCCAGATTCACAGTCTCATGGTCAGGGTCTCATTCCCTGTTATCTTAATGCACCCCAGTCTATTTCCTGTTTTCTCCACAGGAGGTGGAAAATGCAGATGCTGAATTTACAGAAGGGAGCTCATCAGGAGTTCTGGATCATGTGGGCTGGAACAAGAGCTCATGTTTGCTCACTGCTGGAGCCTGAGGTCCCACATCAATGAGGAAGAGGGGGAAAGTGGACAGCTTAAGGGCAGGGCCAAATCCACTCTTGGCCCCCATGGAGGTGTAAGTAGACTTTTGCCTTAACTAAGGTGTCCTTGATGAGTCCCTCAGCTACCTTATTAAGAAAGTCAGTGAGAGGAGAGGTTTGCTGCACCTTTGCTGTAAGAAGCTCACGATTTATGCAGTGTCGAAGCAAAACATTAACATCCTGGATATGGTGCAGCTCGACTCTGTCCAGGATTTGGAGGTAAATTGTACCTGGAAGCTGTCCACTCTGAGGAAGTTCGCTCCTTACCTGGGCCTGAAGGTCAATCTGCGTCGGTTCCTCCTCTCCCACGTCTTTACATCTTCTCACACCACCTTGGAGCAGGAGGAGCAGTGTGTTATCCTGGTCACCTCTCAGTTCCTCAGCCAGTTCTACCTCCAGGAGCTCTATTTGGATATTGTCTCCTTCCTCAAAGGCCGCCTAGACCAGAACCTCAGGAGAAGTTTGGTGAGGTTTCTCTGCAGACCAGTGTGAGCCACTTCTCATTTCATTCAACAGTGACGGGACCTCCTATGTGCTGTCCAGCAGCAGTGCTAGAGAGCCTGAGACACTAGATGGTCCACACAGTCAATGTCTTGTTCACTGCTCTGTCCCCTTGCATGTTGTCAGGAAACACCCACCCACCACCAGACTAAGGTAGGATGTATGAAGTAAGAAAGATGCTATTAAAGAGACACCTTGCTAGGAATGGAAGTAATGGGGGCTTCGGGCAGTGATGGTAGCTTGGGAAGCTTCTAAGTGGTGTCTAAGGGAAGATTATGCAATGGAACCAAGTGAGGATGGCAGTGAGGAGAGTAAAGCCCATCAGAGGTGAGGTTTCAGGAGTTAAGGTCCACACTTAGCAATTTGGTGATGGCAGCCTTTCAATCCAAACCTGCCTCGAATCACCATCTGCCAAGGCTTGCCAAAGGATCCTGCTAAGGGAATGCCTGGTAAATGCAGGATTCTGGAGGGAGGAATCATGAAAAGGGATAGGTAGTTTGTAGACTATGCAGTAATCTAAGTTCCTGCAGGATGGCAGCCACCGCTGGATGTTGCTCGACCTTGTCCAGATTTGCTCTTTTGGCATCTATGCCAGTAGCCTCATGGGCTAAGAGATGAGGATGACAGGAGTCCAAGCTGTGGCTGGAAGGGAGCCCAAATTGAAGGCATTTCGGGTCATGTCTCCAATATTAAAATTCACTGGTTGACCCCTGCTTGAGACATTGGGTCAGGCTCCTTTCTGTGCTCCTCCCACCTTTACCTCCCATCATTCATGCTCACAACACCTGTGTGTATGAGGATGGGGGTGTATGATGTGCTCCTGGTGACAGATGAAAAAATGGAGTGTGTGAGGTTTCATCCAGTTGAATCCATCTCAGAGCAGATAAGAGATGGAGAAAGGATTCCACTCAAATTTGCACTGACTTGAATGACACTTTTCACTGGGCAAAATCCTGGGTTTGATCATTATCTGGAAAACTTTAGGCTTTGGTGAAATGGACCTCTTTGCCTTAAGGCCTGGCTTGTCTCACCACGCTCTGCCCCCCAGGTCCATCCCCCTCACCTAACTGCTCTATGTCTCCCAGCTGCCTGAAGAAATTTTTGGAGACTCTGTCCATCACTAAATGCCTGCTTTTAGAATGTGACTTGAGACATCTCTCCCAGCACCTGAATGTCAGCCAGCTGAAAGTCCTGAATTTCAGGAGGCTCAACCTGACCAACCTCAGTTCTGGGCTCCTCCTATTTCTGTTTTAGAGAGCCTCCCCCACCCTGCAGGACCTGGACATGGATGAGTGTGCGATCATGGACCCCAAGTTCATGGACCTCCTGCCTGCCCTGAGCCACTGCTCTCAGCTCATGTCCCTAAGCTTCTGTGAAAATGCCAACTCCATGACGATCCTGGAGGACCTGCTTCACCACACCATCGTGCTGAGCAAGCTGAATTGTGTGTTGTACCCAGCCCCGCCTCCCCCCGGAGAGTTACGAGGAAATGAGCAGCACCGTCCACCTGGGCCGAATTGCTCAGGTGCATGCCTAGCTGAAGCATATGCTCTAGCAGCCCAGCATGGTCTTCTTCTATGCTTACCCCTGTCCTCACTATGGCTGTAGAACTTTCTATAACCCAAACCCCATTCTGTGACCCTGATACATGTCTGTCTAGCTGGGTACACGTCTCATAGGCTTTACTCTGGGCACTTGGACACTTAAAGGATCCCAGCAGCCAGTTTCAGACAACTACTCAGTGATGTGGGGAAATGCTGACAGGGGGACAGATGAATTCTTTGGGGAGATGGGTTCTAAGGAGTTAGAGATATGCACCTGAATCTCTAGGGGGGAGGGATTCTGGCTTGGGAGGTAGATGCGGGGATTACCTTTGCTTGAATGGTTGTGAATAAATGTCAGTAATAAAGGGAACTGAATGTTAACAATCTGGTGACCTCTATGACATGTTAACCTGATTCTCCCATCTGCAGTTACTGGTTAAATAAGAGGGCATGAGCATCTGTGATACACAGACACTAGGCTGGGTGAGTTTGGCTCCAGTAGATCACATCACCATTTATCTATTCTGGTTTGGTGGTTCTTTCTGGGGCACCAGTACCTCCTACCTTACCTCTGTTACTCTTCAGTGGTTATGCCCACAGAAGGTGCATCCACAGGGACTGTAACAAGTGGCTTCCCGTGATCACCACTGAACTACAACTTCTAGCAGCCATGGACTCAAACACTCCTCCCCACTGGGAGTCTACATCACTGGCCTTTGGCCGCTCCATGGTAGAGCTTCCCTGTGCACAAGTCAGTCCCCAGTACTGAAAGGGACATCATCCTGCCAGCTAGTCAGAGGCCTGAACTCACAGATCTATACCTGCCATCCCGTTGGATCCAGTCCCTGCTTGCAGTCCAATACTTGTGGCCAGTAAAAACAGTTACATTCCTTTCAGCACAATATTAAGCTGGCATAAACCTTTGCTTAGTATCCGTGTCCTGTACTAAGAATATGAAACCCTTTGTGGAGGCTAGATCATAATGTGAGAAGACTCTCCCCACATGACCCTCCTTCCCATCAATCAAGGAGGTGGTAAACCAACTCTGAGCCAGTGACAGTCACTGGGTTTTGGGTCTGAAGAGTGGCCAACCCCAAGCCAGTTCCGGGAGAGCACTTAGGTGGACACAGGTGAAGGTCACTCTGGGGAGTTGGAGGTATGGAGGACCACCCTGAGGGGCAATACAACCAAGTGAAAGGGAGATGTCATACTGTGCGGTTTGGATCCCATAATCAACGGACAGTCAGCTGCCCAGTAAGAAACAGGCTCCCTGCCCACATGCCACTGCATTCTGGCCCAGGGCTGTCTCATTTGGCTCACTGAGTGGCCTGCCAGCAGAATACCAGGGGAGAAGATTACACACCCAGGCCCAGGGGCAGGGCTCCATTTGTGCTTCTAGTCTCCCTGTAGATGAGGGATTTGGTCATGCTTTTTCTCCTTCTACTGCCTCTCATTCAGTGCCAGACCCTCACGTGCTTGCTGCTCTCTGCTGGGTGTAAGCAGCTTCCTAGCTTACCACACACAGCACCTGGCCCTTCTTTCTTTTTATTGCCGTTACTTTATTTTCTCTTCCTTCCCCCTTTCTAGTTTGGGACCATCAGCTTGGGAGCATATATTACCATTTCTTAAGTACATTTATTATTAATTTCAGAGAAAGGGAGAGGGAGAGATGGATAGAAGCCTCAATAATGAGACAAAATCATTGGTTGGCAGTCTCCTGTATGCCCCCACACCCCTGGGATCCAGGCCTAAACTCAGGAGCCTGCCCCAACTTGGAATTGAACTACGTCCTCTTGGATCATAGGTCTACTGACCTGCACCAGCCACGCACACTCTGCTACTTCTTGTGGAGAGAGAAAATGCTGTAATATCTATAACAGACAGTGAGCCCCTGAATCCCCAAGAAAGAGGATCAGAGATCAAGGATCAGAAAATGCTTCTCTCTTATATCAGACATTCTCTTTCTCTCTCTGAATTGCATCTTGTCATCCCATTCCCGCTTGACAGGGAATAGTGTCCATAATGGGAATCAGAACCTCTGAAATTTGAGGGAAAGTATAAAAATGGGCAGGTTATGGGGGAGGTAGGGCATGGGCTAAATATCGCACGATCTGGGTGTTGGTTCCTCACCACACATAGAGACTGTGTCCCATTACGTTGTTGTGAGATTCATCTGGGTGTCTAACTTATGTAAAGCCCTTGTCCACATGTCCTGCTATGGAATTGCCTACTGTTATTAGCATTAATAGTAATTATTAGCTACCAGATGCAAGTTAAGGAAGAAAAGTGAAAATCACTGCACCCTGGCCTGTGTGGCTAGGCATTGTCCTGTGCATCACAAAGGTCACCTGTTTGATTCATGGTCAGGGAACATGTCCAGGTGGCAGGTCTGGTCCCCAGACAACCATTAATATTTCTGGCTCACATGAATGCTTCTCTGTCTGTCTGTATCTCTCCATTCATCTCTCTCTAAAGAATAAATTTTAAAGCCTAACACATTAAAACAAGACAAAACAAAAGAAAACTCATTGCTGCATGTTGTCTCTCAACAAGGAGTCCTGCACTAGACACTTCATTTGTTCTGGAGACCACAACTCAGAAATCCAGCAAAATTCTTTATTGGAATATGGACTTTTCCATCAAAATATTCAAAATGCACAGTACCAAGGCAATGAGGCTTAGAAAGTGCATGTTTAGATTGAGACATCATCTGTGAAGATGGGTATATAAGGGCCCTGGGTAGTTGGTGACTGGTGGTGCACAGGGATCCTGTACATGAAGGCCCTATGGATGGGGGTCTCCAGGCCATCAGAAAGCAAGCGGGGAGAGTAAGGCACACATAGTCGATTTCTTACAATTGAATGTATCCAGAGTCCACCCATCTGCACAGCAGTCAGGCAGGTTGGATTTAGGAAAACTGGGGGAAACAGATGTCAAAAGGAATACTATGAATAGAGAAGAGCCAAAGCCTGGTTGGCTCAGGGGTTGAGTTTTGACCTGTGAACCAGGAGGTTACGGTGCAATTCCCAGTCCTGGACATGCCCGGGTTATGGGCTCCAAGCCAGTAAGTGTCTTGGAGGAGGCAGCCAATCCATGATTCTCTCTCACCATTGGCGGTTCTCTTTCCTTCCTCCCTGAAAACAGTAAAAATAAATGTATTTAAAAGTATGTAAATAGCTTAGTTTGATATCCACAATATCCGTTTAAGAAATACAAGAAGGGGCCTTTTGTCATGGTCAGAATTTTTATGCTCTTCTTTCTTCTCCTTAATCTTCTTTTCTAGTCCACTTGCCAAGAGGATTGTGTATAATGTGTTCTATTCTATACTGGGAAGTTTTGTATTGTTTTCCTTCTTGTATTTCTCTGTACCAAAATACGTTATCAATTGAAACCTACATTGGTAAAATTCTGTTGAGTAAATGTGACGTCCAAGTGGCTTTGTTAAGTGTTTCACCAATCCAGCAGCATACCAGGTGGCAATGAAAAAGGGGCTCACTGAGCCAAACCGAATAGGGCTTATTCCCTCACTGCCCCCCAATCTGACATGCTAGACTTTAAAGTCCTTAAACAACTGAGGTTCCAGCTTCCAAATGTTTCAATGAATTTCACATACACTATTCTAATAAAAATAATTTTAAGAAACCGCACATTTTTGTGGTAATTTTTAAAATTCATGTTGGAAGGCTTGTTGATAACTTTATACTCAACAGGCCAAGAGGTGAGTTTTTAAAAACCTTTCCCATCATGATGTTGTTGTTTTTTTACATTCACTGATAAAATACTGAGGCTTCAAGGTAACTTGATGTTTAGGAGAGCATACCCTTTATGGAACATTAAATGTCAAATAGTTGAAGAGCTAGAGCATGAGTAATTCTACAGTAAAATACATATCACTACCTAGGGGCACTTTTGTTCATTACATTCAGAGGTATAGTCAGGAAAGCTAACTGTTTCGGTTTAAGTGACAATATGTTTTTCAATTTTATTATTCTCACGTCAGCAAGGTGCTGATGTCATTTCAATAAGCAAAAGGATGCTTACATTTAGACTTCTTCAAACATTTATATCATTCTGTATGTAATTTTTTCTCCTACTTAACCTATTCCTTAAAGGTTGAGGACATACAAAATGCCATAGGAAGCAGGCAAACAATTGCCGTGCAGCCTTGTTGGTGATTCCTCAATCCTTTTTTCAATTTAGGTTTTCCAAAGAAAATATGTAAGTTGTTTACCCTGCCTTACTGAAAAATAGGGCAGCATGCCATAAAGAAGTAGCACACTGCTTCATTTTGTATGCAGTTCACTCAAAATCTGGTATGCACTTATGGCCAAATACACATTGGGAGATTTAGAGTCAAGAATGCAAATCTCCATACACATTTCTGTTTGTAGTACAATCAGACAAGAAATCCCATTTGGTGGAAAACTTTATTCTGAAATTTTTAATGCAGACCTTCATATTAAACAGTTAAAGTATATTGCAATTTAAGTCAACACTTATGAAATAACCCTGAATAATTCAAACTTTGCATCCTAGGCAGGGATTTCATAAAGGGCCCTGCAATTCTTGCCTCTTCCCCAAACTCACCATTTTCTTTTAGTCATTCTTAAATAACAGAAGACAATTTCTTTACAAATTAAATGTCGTCCATAACTTAGCATCATTTTAAATTTCAGAGTCTACTTCGTCTGTCACAGGGGCTTCCCTCCTGACTCTCCCAGAGGAGCCCGATTAGTTAATCTACTGTACAACATGATTCAATCTCTCTTGTGTAGATGGTGAATCTTATGATCTCTGCCAGCACCAGGCTTGGGACCCCTTACAGAGGTGTCCCATCTTCTGCTGCAATAATTGCCATGCCCCCCGTCATAAACATCTCCTCTGTGGCTATAATAATCATCTCAGCAACTGCTTCCGCCATAAGTCAGAAGGGAACTTCGTGCTGGAGGTGTTCCACCTGAGCCTCCTGTCAAACCAGTGAAAAAATAACAATACTTGAACCTCTTATTGAATAAGTTTACATCAGTATGACATTACCCTAGTAAAGTCTTAAATATTAGGAAAACCTATAAGTTTATCTTCCTGTGCTGAAAAAATGTCAATAATGCTGATGTAAGCAAGGTAGCTTACATGTATTTAAAATACAGCTGAAGAATAATGCCTTAATTAATTAATTAATTATTTTTTTGCATTCATTTGTTTGGCAAAAATTTATTGAGGATAAACTATGTATCAGAAACTACTAGAACTCAGTTATACCTATGAATAAAACTATAGTTTATTCTACCTTTAGGGTTACTTGTTCATTTATTTTATGGTAATATATATTTTTTTAATTTCTTTATTGATTAAGGTGTCACATATTTGTCCTCATCCCCCCATTCCCATCCCACACCCCTCCCCACGGATGCCCCCACCCCCCTGTTGTCCTTAACCATTGGTTAGGCTCGTATGCATGCACACAAGTCCTTTGGTTGATCTCTCCCCCCTTCCTCCACCTTCCCCTACCCTCCCTCTGAGGCCCGACAGTCCGATCGATACCTACTTGTTTCTGGGTGTGTTCTTGTTCATCAGTCTATGTTGTTCATCATTTCCCCTAGATGAGTGAGATCATGTGTTACTAGAAATATACTTATAAGAACTGAATGTGATACGAGCAATAATAGTTATGCTGACAGGTGTGACTCAGTGATGTCTGTAGTGAGTTTCTTTCTGGACCAACGGTTCTTTTGAGACCCAATTTCAATGTCCACCAGTTCCTTATGTGTACATGTTGGCACTGACTTTTCAGCTCTGGATGGTGGACAAATGGTGGTAATTCAGGTCTGACTCCCTCTGGTTTGGTCTCGCCTGGACCCAGGGGCGCGCGGCCTCACCCGGTTCCGGGGGCGTGCGTCCTCACCTGGGCACGGGACCCAGCCTCACCCAGAACCAGGGGCGTGTGGCCTCTCCTGGACCCAGGGGTGTGACCTCACCCCGGCCCAATACCCAGCCTCACCCAGATCCAGGGGCGCACGGCCTCACCCTGACCCGGGATCCAGCTTCACTCGGACCCAGGTGCGCATGGCCTCACCCGGACCCAGGGGCGCATGGCCTCACCAGGACCCAGGGGCACGTGGCCTCTCCCGGACGCAGGGGCGCAGTCTCACCCAGACCCGGGACCCAGCTTCACCTGAACCCAGGACCCAGCCTCACCCGGACCCAGGGGCGCGGCCTCCCCCGGACCCGGGACCCAGCCTTACCCAGACCCAGGGGCGTGAGGCCTCACACAGCCCAGGGGCATGTGGCCTCACCCGGGCCCAGGGGCCCGCAGCCTCGCCCGGACCCGGGACCCAGCCTCACCCAGACCCAGGGGCACATGGCATCACCAGGAACCAGGGGCATGTGGCCTTGCCCGGACCCAGGGGCGCGCAATTTCACTCATTCCCTGGACTCAGCCTCACCCTGACCCGGGTCCCAGCCTCGCCCGGACCCAGGGGCCCGCGGCCTCACCCAGATCTGGGATTCAGCGGGGCTTCATCTTCTTGATCCAATTCCTGCTGGTCAATTCCCTCTCAGCAATTCCTTTGGCCATTTTCTCAAAGCTCCGGGGTGGCTGCCGTGGAACTCGCAGGGCGGCGGGCTTGGTGAAGCTCCTGTGCATCCGGTGCGTGGCGGCGGGCTGGCCCGAGGTCGTTGCGGCGGGCGGCACTCGGGTCTGTAGCGGTGACCAGTCTCCGGGCGAGCGCTCCTGGATCCTGGACCCAGCAGGGCCTCGTCTTCCCGATCCCAACTCTCATTGGTCACTTACTTCTCAGCAATTCCTCCAGCCATTTTCTCAAATCTCCAGGGCATCTGCCGCAGAACTCGCTGGGCAGTGGGCTCGGCGAAACTCCGGTGCGCCCGGTGCACGGTGGCGAGCTGGTCTTGGGTCGCTGCATCGGCGCTCGGGTCTGCAGCGGTGGCTGGTCGCCGGGCGTGAGCACCTGGCCGCTTCCGGGGTGCTGAGATTCTCGAAGGACTCGGAGGTCAGCAAGCGTGGGGTCTCCCACCCCATGTCTCCCAGGGGCTCGTCTGTTCGTGCTCGGCTGCGAGTAGAGCCGTCCCCTCAGCCGGAGACTTCCGGGGAAACTGCGCCGAGCACGTTCCAGGCCGCCCTTGTGTCGCCAGAGCTTTAGTTCTTAAAGTGTGATCTTTGGCTCACCGGCATCAGCATCATCTCGCGTACCCCTCTCTTTTATTCTAGTTGTACAGCATCTGCTCAGCCAGCCTTCCAGTGGTTCTGGATGGTGTCTGCTCTGTTTTCCTATTGTAGTTTCAAAATTGTTGTGGTAGGCAACAATTAGGGGTCCGCCCTATGCCTCCATCTTGGTCCTCCTTTGTGTAGTGAAGTCTTGATTGTTGTTGGTGACACAGGGAGGAATTTTCTTCCAGGCCAATGGGCTGTGAGGACCTGCTGTATCTATAAAGGAAGAATTGCTGTGAAGGAGACACGTTTATGGGACGGGACTTGTTCCAGTAGGGCTTTGGAGCTCACTGAGTCTGCCTCTTGAATGTGTCCATTATGCGAGTGGTTGAAATCTGGTGTCGTCTCACACCGAGCACTAGATGCCCTCGTTTCTGGGTCTCCAATGGGGTGCAGGACAACTACTGTCTGAGGCCACTCAGCAGGAGTTACAGCAAAAACTGCAGTTTTCTCCTCCTGCTTGAGTGGTTTTGGAGCAGTCTGACTGGAACTGCAGTTTATTTGGTTAAGCTGCCACAGGGCAGGCCATTTATATGCAAAAGCTGCTGTTTGGAGCCTGGGCGGGTTGTAGAATGTGCGGGGCGGGTCTCAGGGTGGGGCGGTGTCTCAGGGCGTCATTAAGCTAGGGCGTGGCCAACAGCAATGGCTGCAAGTCTGCCTTTTCTGCCTTTTCTGCCTTTCCGCGTTTCCAAGTCCCTGCGTCCTGTGCTCCAGTGGAGTAAACACTGATTGCTGGGTGCACCTCTGCAAGAAAGTCACTCTCACTTTCCGACAAGATGGCCGAGAGTCCAGCTTCTCCCTGTTGGTGTCTGGGTCTCCCGCGCATCCCCAGAAACTGGATTTCAGAGTGATGGGGAGCTTATCTTCCTTAGGGTTGGAAAAAAAGCCGCGTGTCCCTTCACCGGCACCAGCCCGACCCACGCGCCTCCGCACCTCAGCCCCTCCTCGTTTGCTCTTTCCTCTTCCCTCTTAGTTGTAAATCCACCATTCGTCCAGCTCTCCTGTGGTTCTGGGTGGCAGACGCTCTGTCCTCTAGTTGTATTTTTGAAATTGCTGTGCGTGGCACAGTTCATTTGTTTAACTTTGCCGCCATCTTGGTTCTCTTTCCGAATAATGGCTTAATTAATTGATTATGAATAAATATGAATGCACATTTTTCTGAAAACAGGCTGAAATTCTAACCGTTGTATTTTCCCTATGCTTCACGCTGTCAACTGCTCCTTCTGATTTAAAGATGGTAAAATACCCCCTGACTGGTATGCATAAGTGGGAAGAGTAGCAGCCTTGTCCCTGCAGGAACCCTTGTTTTTAGGTCAAGGGCATGCCCATGGGTTGCAGGGTCCCTTCCTGGACCTGGTTGAGGATTGTGCATGAGGAAACTATCAAAGTATCTCTCTCACATTAATGCAGATCTCTCTCATCCCCACTCCCTCTATCCCACTCTGCCAAGGTCATTAGAGAAAATATACTCAGGTGAGGAACAAAAAAAAAGCAAGTGTAGAATTTTGTTTCTTTAATAAGGAAGATAAAAGAGTGTGGTCCCTCATCCCTGAAAGCATATACTGTTCCAAATGAGCTACTAAGAAAAGAATACAACATCTCCAAGATAATACAACACCCATAATGCATATAGTACTCCCTTTGGCAAATGGAAGTAAACTTAGAGTAACACAAGGCAGCCTATAAAATCCAATCCTGTCACTTACACACAGTATATCTGGACACTTACCATAGCTCTCATATAAACGTCCATAAGAGCCTCCAGTTCAACATTCAGAATAATCTCTACCAGGACTGCTCCCACAGCCATGAAGACCACCATGAAAAAAACACGGAATTAACCGTGTCGAAGTTAACAGCTGCAGTGAGCTATTGGATAAAAGAGGGAAACACTTTTATTTTTTTTAACTTTTTAATTTTTTTAAAATTTTTATTGATTAAATTATTACATGTGTACATATCTTCCCATTGCCCCGCCACTCCCATACATGCCCTCACCCCTTAGTGTCTTTCATCCATTGGTTATGCTTATATGTATGCATACAAATACTTAGGTTGATCTCTTATCTCACCCCCACATCCCAAACCTTCCTGCTGTAATTTGACAAAAAGAGGGGATCACTTTTAAACACCTGTGTCTTCTATAGGAGTGCTCATCTCGAGAACTTGAAAGGCCATGGTCACGGTGTGCACCCTCCCTAGATGGTGGTCCATAACGCTTGCTGAATCGGGAACCTGGATCATCTCTGCTGGAATAACTTAAGGAAATAAAGCAGGAGTATTTTGCAATCACCCTCTAAGATACAGAACATGTACACACTCTGACTACAAAAATAGGAAAATGTAAATGGACAGAAGGGTTCAAGAGACATTTCTCCAAAGAAGACACACAAACAGCTAACAAGCTCATGAAAAGATGATTAACTTAAAGGGTCATTAGGGAAATGCCAATCAAAACCCAAATGAGATACTACTTCATTCCTAAGTAGGCAACAATGTGTGAAGAGGAAAATATCAGGGGTTGTTGGGGATTTAGAAAAACTGGAATTCTGTGCACAAACAACAGAAAGGTGACAAGGTGCCGCTGCTGTGGAAAACAATGGAAATTCCTTCAACAAACATTTAACACTGAATTACTATATGATTCCGAATTTCCACTCTAAGTTATGCACCCAAAATCACTGGAAACTTCTACTGAAATGCTAGTCTAGGGATGCTCTCAGAAGTCCTCTTGTGGAAATGAGCCCAACAGATGAAGAGATAAATGAGCTATGTCCCCTAGAGCTGCAATGGGATATTTATTCAGCTATAAAAGTGGCGATGAACTGATTACTGCCACATGGATGACCCTTGGAAACATGCATGCTAACAGAAACAAGCCAGACACAAATGGTCCTGTCCTGTTTCATTCCAATACTAGTTTCTGTGGAAAACAGGCACATCAATACAGACAGTATACTGTTTGATGTTTGATAGAAGCTGGATCCGGGAAGAGAATGGTAGTGACTGCTTTACATGCAGAGCTTTTATTTAGGGGTGTTTAAGATGTTTTGGACCTACACAGATGTGGTGGTGGCATAGGACTCTGAATACACTGTATGCTATTTACTTGGTCAATGGTAAATATTTAGTGTGATGATGGATGATTTTCATCTCAACAACAAATGTGTCTAGTATACATTAGGTGAACTATATTTTGTTGCCCGTTACCTATAACTAGTAGTGCAATCATCATTACCATAGGAGACATATGGTAATTTCTCCTGGAAGGGATTGGCTCTTTGCACGAAGCACCTGCATAATTCTCTCTACCACATGACAGAGGTCCTGTAAATGAAAAACAGTAACGTGAGGATATCACAATGAAGAGCAATATTTTTTTTAATATATTTTATTGATTTTTTTTTTTTTTTTACAGAGAGGACGAGAGAGGGATAGAGAGTTAGAAACATCGCTGAGAGAGAAACATCGATCAGCTGCCTCTTGCACACCCTCTACTGGGGATGTGCCCGCAGCCAAGGTACATGCCCTTGACTGGAATCGAACCTGGGACACTTGAGTCCGCAGTCCGACGCTCTATGCACTGAGCCAAACCGGTTTTTGCAAGAGCAATATTTTAAGGGAAAAAAAAATTCAAAACAACACTTTATTTCCTCTTTCCACAACAATGTTTACATTTATTCTAAGACTCCATTTGGGCTAATGGTTGTATGTGCTGTAAAATGTTACTCTGGAATGTATTATCTTCTGACAATCTATATATGTAAAAGGCTAATATACTAAGTGTCCGTTTGGGTAATGGCATCAAGTAGCAATGTCCAGCTTCCTTTTCCTAGCGACTAGCCTCCTTGCAGTTTCTTCAGCCCAGGAACATGACTTGCTTTATAGCCAGGTGGAAACATTTTAGACTAACCAAATGTCTGTGAAGCGTTCTCCAGTGACTCATCTCATTTGATCCTCACAGAAATCCTGAAATAGGTAGATAGTAGACTTGGTGGAATCTGATTTTCCCTTCATTAGCCAGAAAACTGAGATTGAGAAAGCTTAGAAACTTGACCAGACTGAAATTAAGTAAGAAATGGTGGAACTTGAAAATGACTTCAGGGATTCTCACTGCGCAGAATATCGTCAAACACTGCTGCAGTTAGATACTTTACCCTTTGTTCTCCCTGCATGACCTACATTAATAATCTGTTTTGTGTTAATATTTACTGCTGTGTTGCTGACAATTACCTGAAAGAGAAGTCAGGGTGCTTTACTGGGCTGGAAAAAGTTTAGCTAAATCAGAAAGCAGGTCTAATTAAGCAAGTTTGTTCTCTCTATATACATAAGGCTAAGTTGACTTGTGCATGCGCGATACATATAAAGCTCTTGCTGGTGCCAATTGCCTGCGTGTGTTTCAATCTGTCACTGTCAATCATGAATTTTGTTGACATTTCTATTATAAAGGGCAAATAGCAATAGTAAAATATTTCTTCTAATTAACTTCCTTTCAATGTGCATGGATCCATGCACCAGGTAACTGGTATTGTAAAACTGACAAGATACCATTTTATTGGGCCAGGACATGCCAAATTAGTCACACACACACACACACACACACACACACACACACACACACACACACACACACATATATATATATATATATATATATATATATATATATATATATATATATTCCTAAGCGGCCCTTATGACTGGTCGCTATGATGTGCACTGACCGCCAAGGGGCAGAAGCTCAATGCAGTCGCTGCCCCCTAGTGGTCAGTGCACTCCCACAGTGGGAGCTTCACTCAGCCAGAAGCCTAGCTCAAATAGCGAGGCACCTGGCTCTAGCCTGGCTCCTCCCCAGAGGCCTGCCGTTTTGCACACTGCTACATCCTTCAGGAGATGTCAGACCTAAACCAGCAGTCCGGCACCCCCCAAAGGGTGCCAGATTGCGAGAAGGCGCAGGTCAAGCTGAGAGACCCCACTGGTGTTTGAATTTTGTGCCCTGGGCCTCTAGTAATTTTATAATTTATTACCAATTTAACATGGCTCCCTCCTAATGCTGACTGACTTAAAGGTATAACCTTAATTTTGGTAATAATGGCAATATAGTTTATACTGCTCTTTAGCTGTGTTATTTAATGGCTCATATGAAGAGCACTGAACCTCCTTCAAATTATGAGAAATTTTATATCTCCCATAAATATTACTATGTTTCAGTGCTAATTCTTACCCTTAATTCCCCAAAGTGAACCTTTCACTAATTTTCTTTGCTGACTAGATCATCCAAAATTGAAACGGATAGGCTGCTTATCTATATTCAAGTGCAGAGGCATATTCTTCTTAACTACACTGATGCTCTCAGTAATTTCAATTTTCCAACATAATTTTAATGTGAGGGATTTATGTTAGAATTTAAGGCATCTCTGTATGAATACTAATTAGTCACTTTCACCTTATTTTTCACAACTAGATGCATGCTGTGATTTGGCTACCTGCAATGCCTGACTCTTTCAAGTGTGCCTTTCCAACCTAGTTTTTATTAAATATATACCATCTCTACACACATTGATCACTTTTCAGCCTGTTGAAAAAGACTTATATTCTATTGATTAAGATTAGTTATTTAGTCTGCATATTTCCTCAACAAGTATATAATAATTGGAAGCACACAATATATCTTTATTTATTTATGTGCTCCTTAGAATTTTCTTTCAACCAATAATAATGTCTTGTCCTTATAAAGGGTCCAGGCCTTATAATTGAACGTCCTAATATGTTTTAGGGAAGGACACCGTTTTATCAAGGTTTCCTCTGAAGAATACGTGTTGAAATCAAGAGTGCATCCTTCCACACTCTACTAGAAACAAGAGCCTTAATATGGCTCCATCATGATCCAAACACAGAAAGAAACAGGAAGAGACATAGCAAGTTTCCGTTATTATATGCCTATTGATCATGCCTCAAAACACATTTCCTGATGGTGCTAATGATCAGAATGTGCACTCACAGGACATTAGGGCCTTCATGCAAAACCCCATCCTGAAACCAAGTGAAAAAGAAGCCTATTGAAAAAAATTTTAGCATGAACTTTAAAATTAACCCTACCAGACCTGAGTCCCTGAACCTAACAGTCCCCTATACCTGGGCTCCTGAGCATTAAAGAGAAAAAATCAACATGATATAGAAAAATGTTAGGTACATTCAAACAAGTGGTTAGAATACGATGGAACTTGGAGACATTGTAGAAAATAGGTCTACCTTTCATCTAGCGCCAATATTCCACCTTTGTGTGCCAATCCACCCAGCAGGATGAGCCTTGTTTCACACAGAGGTACTTCTTGCATAGTGAGCACCAGATGTTGCTCTTCACCTTCTTGCATGGATTGTCTTTGTAAGACACTCCAGGATTTTGCTTGTTGTACCTGGAGTGCTTTTCCATGCACACAACACAGATATGATTAGACAATGTCCCAGGGGGAATCTCAGGAAAATGATTGCCTGGGGTCATCCGTTGAGGGCAGGAATCCTTTTGTGGGTGGCAGTGGCCTGATGCCCTGTATCCAACAAGAAGTTGCAGGCACAGTTTCTGAATATATCTGGTGAAATAAACTGGATTTTTTGAAGCAGCTTGCTGCTTTGAAGCATACAAGATATAAGAATTATAACTGGCCCACATAACAAATTTTATGAAAAGCCACTGGTGCCAGTGGTAATGTCATCTGGTCATTTTTGTCACAGCCACCCATATATTTATTATAGTCCTTCACCAGCTGCGGCATCTGTATTTCTTGAACACTGCCATCTTTATTTCTTTTGTTTATTTCTACATTTTGGTCTGGATCATGGTAGTTCGAAATAAATGTGATGGGCTTTCTATCCTGCCAAACTAAACATGTTACACTTTCTTGACATAGATAGCGACTATCACCCCTAGCAAGTTTATTTTTTTTACATGTTTTTTTTAAATATATTTTATTGATTTTTCACAGAGAGGAAGGGAGAGAGATAGAGAGTTAGAAACATCGATGAGAGAGAAACATCGATCAGCTGCCTCCTGCACACCTCCCACTGGGGATGTGCCCGCAGCCAAGGTACGTGCCCTTGACCGAAATCGAACCTGGGACCTTTCAGTCCGCAGACCGACGCTCTATCCACTGAGCCAAACCGGTTTCGGCGCTAGCAAGGTTTTTTACACTTTTCAGCACCTTAGGAAACTGCTTCCTGTTTTGCTGCAGGGTTCCCACAATTCCTGTGTGTAATTCTGACAGTACATATTTAGCAAGGGTTATAGAGTTGTAGAACCGGTCCATGACAAGCACATGAGATTTATTTTCCATTGCACATGAGGTCAGGAGACGAACAACTGTATTTCCTACTGTGCCCAAGTCTTTTATAGGCATTGGTGCAGCACCAGTGTAGATTTCTGCATTCAAAATATAGCCAGTCTCACCTTCACAGAGAAGGAAAGATTGATGCCCCACTTTGTGGGCTTATCCTTGATATAGTGCTTGATGGCCAAGCGGTTTTTTGTCGGGATCATCCCCTCATCTAGGCTCCAATGTTGCTTTGGCTGGTAGAAGTGGAGAAACTTGGGGAGCAGACTTTCCAAGAAAGGCCTAACTTTATATATTCTATCTGTCTTATCAATATCTGTGTCTTCCTCATCATTTATGTGTAAAAAACTCCAAAGGGCCAAGAATCTGTCTCGAGTCATAACATTTAGAAATCCTGGAGTAAACCCAACAAAGTCAGAGCCTTCATTAGTCCAATAATCCCGATAGCTGGGCTTTATACATAAGTACTCCATATAGATCCTCAGTCCAAGAAAAGCCTTCATTTCTTCCACTGTGGCATCCTTGAAATTTTTGGCATTGTAGGAGTTGGGCTTTGCTATACGCAATGGGTGGGCCCGGAGGTTGGTTTTCTCTGTCAAATTTTGCCAGAAAGTATCATCCAAAAACAAGGATAAAAAGTCAATTGGTTCACTCTCCTCTATGATAGATCCAGGAATGTTCACTGGGCCTTTTCCATCCTCATTGAAATTCAGATCTGTATTTGGTGATACAAAATTCCTTGTCCAACCTTCATCGCCACCTAGATCTCCCCCATCTGCTGTTTGAGGGACACACAACCCTTCTCTTACTATTGATCTAGCTCTAGATCTATAAGGTTCAAGATTCTCCTCATCACTCGAGCTCTCACTGTCTGTGTCACTTGAACTGGAAACATATTCTTGATGAAATTCTGACTCCTCAGAGTCTGAATCAACCAAAGTATCGATCCCCTGTTGCACGGTGATAAGACTAGAGCTACTTAGCTTTCCTGTTGAAGTGCTTGGTTCATCAGCCGATGTTTTCATTGTGAATTTTCAGAATTTTTTCACGTCAAACCACACAAAGTCAATTCAAACACATGGGGCAGACATTTGCAATGGCTTACCATGAGGTTTGACCATGATTGGTTGGTTATTTTTAGTTTGTGACGCATTTTTTTCACGTACTAGGCAAAGTACCGAAAATTAAGTACAGAGGTATAGCAGCAGATTCAGAAATTACCAAAAAATCAGTACAGCGGTCTGGTAGGGTTAAGAGGAATTCTGAAGAGGATTAAAAATGGTGGCATAGTAAATGGATGCTGCAGGGACATGGCCCCCAGAAGAAACTGATATGGCAACTAAAACACAGAAAAACTACCTGAACAATCAACAGAAAACTCACAGGAGAGAACCCTGACACCCGAGGACCTAAAGTAGAGACCACATACACACTGGTAGGAGGGGAGGAGGCAAGAAAGGGCTGGCCAGACACCCACAAACAGCAACTGAAGTCCCAGAGAGATATCTCAGCTGTGGGGGCTGCCACTGAGAACTCTGAGATCTAATCTCCAAGCTGGGCCCTCCAGTGGAGAGCAACACAACTGAGGAGGGTACCCATATAACACCTGGCTGTGAAAAGCAGCAGGACACTGTCGGGTAGGGAGAGATGACTGGAAATGCAGGCACCCTCTTAAAGGGCCAACACACAAATTTCCCTCTGGATTGACCCACCTTGTGCCCTGAGAAAGGGAGGGTGAAGTGGACTGGAGTGGTGAGTGTAGAAGCCAGGACTGGGTACTAGCGGGATAGAGCTCAGAAGACAGACACCACAAGTTTCTTTGCTGGAGTCATTCCCTCATGCAGAGGAGAACATCTTTCCCACACAAACATTTGCCTTGTCTGGGGGTAAGACAAGTGACAAACCCTATTGGAAAACACTGTGCCCTGAGGCCATTTAAGGTATTAAAAATGACAATTGGCCTCCTGGCAAAGGGACTGCCACACCTTGTTGGAAAAAAAAAATTCTCACCACACTTGAGGACGATTGCCTCCAAGGGGATAATTCAAGCTGGAATCCTATCAGTCTGTAGAGAGAGGCAGTTTCTGGAGACGTTGAGTCTTTGCCTGACCTAATTAGTGAGAAACAGCCCTTAGCACTGTCCTGCACTAGAGACTGAGAAGTGTAGAAGACCTACCTAACTCATAACTGCCGGGCACTGCTGGTGGGAATGCAGACTGCTGCAACCACTGTGAAAACCAAAAGATTTAAGGAATAAACTTGTTTTTTTCCATCAAAAAATTAAAACTGGAACTCCCATTTAACCCAGTACTCTCTCCTCTAAAAATATATCCTAATAAATTGAAAACATCAATCAAAAAAAAAAAAATGTATGCAAGCCTATGTTCATACCAGCACCATTTACAATAGCTAAGCTTTAGAAAAAGTATAAGTTCCCATTAGCAGATGAGTGGATTAAAAAGCTCTGACACATTGATAAAATGGAATACTATGCTGATGTAACAAAGAAGGAACTCTTACCATTTGCAACAAAATAGATAGTCATGGAGAGCGTTATGCTAAGTGAAACAAGCCAGTCAGAAAAAAGAGAAATATCACACGATCTCATTCATTTGTAGAATAAAGTGAACCACATAAAATGATGAACCAAAATAGAGCCAGAGTAAAATGAAGTAGTTTAGAATATAATACAAGTAATCCTATTATTTTCAGATTTTTAATATTTCCTACAACTTTTGTTATATACTATGTTAGTACAGTTTGGTAATATTATTATATTTAAAAACATTTTTTCTTAACATATTAATTTTTATTGCATGTAAGGATATATGAAAAATGGGTAATATGCATATTGTGCCCTCAAATGAGAGTTAGACCAGAAGTTCTACAAGGGGGGCAGGCCTGGCAGGCAATACTCTGGTGGCGACTCCTTCCGGGTTGCCCTGCCCTAAATCGGCCCCCCCAAACACCAATCTGGGCCAAGACTACTGACAAGCTACCCGTGGTGCCTCCTACTGGCCAGCCACTCCCCTGATCTGTGCCCCCAAACGCAATCAGGGTGGGGCCGACCAGCCAACAGCCTGCAGCCCCTACCCCTGGCTGGCCCAGAGATGAGTGTGGGCTGGCCGGACCCCACCCATGCACAAATTTATGCACTGTGTCTCAAATATTATTATATTTAAAATCATATTAATTGAAATATTAATGTTTATTACATGTAAATTTATTGCATTTAAAATAGTTTTTCTAGGGATATTAATTTTTAGAAAAACTATTTTAAATGCAATAATAATGTTTATTCACTAAACATTAATATTCCTAGAATATAGGGTTGCACATTCCTATATTCTAGGAATATTAATGTTTAGTGAATAAACATTATTATACTAAATCAGTTTATTTTAAATATTAAAAAAATAAATATAAAAAAGACACTATCAACATGGAATAAAAGGAATGCATTCCTAATTCTGGTGTCACCTACTTCTTGCCTCACTAATTAGAAGCTGAGGAATTATTTCCTGACAATCACAAAAAGGTAGTGTTCAGTACAGATGCCCATCCACCACTCACTTTCCATTTGGCTTCCTGAAATTAAAGTGCAGCATTCCTGTTCAAATAGCTCATTACGCTAATCCATAAGAGACTGTAGCATCTACCTTGACTTCCTATCCCAGTATTGCTTTGCCTTGTAACAGAATGGGCAGATCTTGTAGGAGGGGGATCCCAACTTCTTGAAGATGGACCCCTATTAAGTGGAAGGGATCTCCTGGAGTCACTTCTGTGGAGATTAAGTGTTATGTCCGCCATCATCTGTGTTTAAATAACATCATACTATTTGAGTATGATCAACATTTGTTAAATGGACAAGTTGGTTATTGTGTATAAATCTTTACTAAGCAGTATCATTGTCATAAGCACACAGGTTAGCCCAAAATGATAAAATTGGGTCTTTACATGTCTTCAGTACAGTGCACAGAGTTATTGGAAAATCAGTTTGAAGAACCCACAGAGAATTCAAGCAGCATTGCATAAATGTGCCAAAGAAAATGATTTTGTGTGCAGAAAGTTCAGATAAAGGAAATGCAAAAATACTTCTTAAAGGTACAAGGAAAACAGTCTCAACCCACCTTCACATAAGCATCATGTCAATAAAAGTTTTTAAAATATAAAATGTAAAATGTAAAAACATTCAAAACATGAGGCATCAGAAAAAAGCATCATCTAAACCAAAGTTACCATACGATTCTTAGAGGTAACTTATAAAATAATCCTTTGATCAAAATACTTGATGCTCTATTTTAAGAGTATTTAGGAACACATGTTGAATAATGAATAATTAAAAATCACTGTTTCCATTTCTAAATAGAAAACAGGCTTATGTTCCCATTCAGTAGTTTTGTCCTGGGAAAGAAGAATATGAACATCCTCCTATATGGCAAAATACAAACTAGCAAACGCTTCTCAGTATCATCTTAGTGGGAAAAACGGGGAAACTCACCTTCATCTCAGGCAAACACTGCAATAACAATTTAGGACATTTCTCCTGAAATGTCAGATACCTAATTATCACAAATGGACACTAAATCTTTGAATTTTGGAAAACTGGTTAACATAAAACAAAAGTTTTTTCTGCTCCAAAGGTACTTAAATGAGTGTATCTTCCTTTCACAGTCAGTAACATGAATTAAAAGACAACCTCCCTGAGAACAGTTCATAAACATCATGATTCATGGTTCATTTTCCTCCTACACAACAAGAAAGATAAATACAATTGGTGAAGTGGTGGTTTTTATTCTTTTCCTGAGTCAGAGACACCTGTGTGAATCTATTTAATACTCTAGACCAGTGATGGTGAACGTATGACACGCGTGTCAGCACTGACACGCATAGCCATTTCTGATGACATGCGGCCGCTGAGGTGGCCGCATGCCGAGGATGAAATATTTGCTGCTCCTGAGGATGAAACATTTGCAAAATAATGTTTTTTTTCCTCCAAGTGACACACTACCCGAGTTATGCTCAGTTTTTTAGTGAAGTTTGACATACCAAGCTCAAAAGGTTGCCCATCACTGCTCTAGACATTTCTCTTATGTAGGTTCCAAATAAAACATTCCCACAGCAAACATAGGTACAAGATCATCATATTGAAATAATAATAGAGATTATTATTTTACACAGCACAGGGTTGCACATTCCTATATTGCAAACAAGTATCTCAAGTCCAATTCTACATAATGAAGTATTAGTCCTTAACGTTTATGTAGTTACACTGACTTTTATTTTGTTGGGTAGTTTCAAGGTGTCCTGGTATCCTTTTATTAAGACTAAAGAAGTGTACTTTGAGAATAAATTCTTACTAGTTCAATGTGTATGAATCTCCACTTTAAACCTACAAAAACGTCTTGTTCCCAAACTGTAACATTCTAACATAGAGCAATAAAATTGAGGTCTTCAGAGAACTGTTGAAGTGAATAGAGGCAAACAGTAATAATGCTAAAATAGACTGAATTTAGCTAGAGTTTTAAGTCTTAGACCTTAAAGGTCATTATCACATTCGTTTTATAAGTGCTATAACTCTTTAGCAATTATAAATCATATTGATCATCAGCATCCATTCTCAATCTAATGAATGCTAAGATTTATTTTGCTTTGAAAGATATGAATGAAATTTGAGGTGTATCTCTTCATTCAATGTTATTGTTTCCACACAAATAATGGTTTCACATTTATATTTTTAAATTAAAAATATGAGTTACTGCCATATTTTTAAAAATATGAGTTACTTTCCGTTTTTATTGAATTTACTAGAGGCCCGGTGCACACATGCACCAGCGGGGTCCCTGGAGCCTGGCCTGCTGGATCGGGCCCAAACTGGCTCTCTGACATCCCCCGATGGTTCCCGGATCACTAGGGGGCACAGGCCAGGACAAAGGACCTCACCAGTGCAAGATCAGGGCTGTGGAGAGAAGCGTGAGGTTGGCTAGCCAGGGAGGGACGGCAGGAGGGCTCCAGGTCTTGTCGGGCCCATCTTGCTCAGTCCCAATCAGCCAGACCTCAGAAGCAAGCTAAACTACCCCATGGAGCATCTGCCCCCTGTTGGTCAGTGCATGTCATAGCGACTGGTCTATGGGTCGATTGTCTGCTCCCTGGCAGTCAGTGCATGTCATAATGAGCCATTGAGCAGCCCTAACATGTGATTAGTGTATTACCCTTTGACTGTTTGAACGGCTAACTGGACGACCAGACACTTAGCATATCAAACTTCTATTATATAGGATGGAAGTTACATTGCTTAATACGATTATATAGGCCTCAGGTATATAACTCTATCATACTTCATCTGCATATTGCATTATGTGTTCACCTGACCGAGTCAAGTCTCCTTTCATTCCTATATTTTGAAACATTACCTAAGTGTTCTCCACCTGAGGGACGTCCTTTTGCTTCTCCACTTCCTCCTCGTCCAGCTCTCAGACTTCTTACATCACTTCTCTTACTTGATGGAAGTCCACTCCAACTTTGAAAAGATGGTTTCTTGCCATAGTCTACTTTGTTTTTTCCATCCACAGACTAAAATGAGTACACAAATAATGTCAATACTACATAACATTTAAACTGAACAAATGAACAACTGCTTGAAACCTACAAATTACTGCAACTAAAATCAAGATCTACCTCAAATTCTTCTCCCAAACAAAGCATTTTCTTAAAAAATGACAGATCTTTTTCATGGTAAGTTTATGAAAAAATGTCATTACTAACAACCTACCATTAAGGCATCCAACGGCCTCTAGTAATAAGGACTAAAATATCTCACATTCCAGGAGAAAACATAGAAACTTCTATCAAGTTTTATAATGGGCTTTTTATTGGTTTTCTGGAGAGAGAGGAAAGGGGAGGGATAGAGAGATGGAAACATTGATGATAGAGAAACCTTCTGATCAGGTTCTTCCTGAAATGTTCCATAAGGCTATCCAGCCAGCTCCCCTGGCATATGTCCTCACTGGCAATGGAAAAGGGGGCATCTTGGTTCATGGCTCAATTCTCAACCATTGTGCAACACTGACTGGGCAACATGGATTACTTTTTAGAATGTGTATGTTACTTCATTTATGTTTTGCCAACTTTTCTTTTCATTTTTTCAGTGCACCCAGCTTACCTAAACTGTTTTGTTTTTAAAACAAATAATTCAATAATTCATTCAAAATGATTAGGCATTTTATTCCCTGTCTTCCTTACTTTTACTATTTATTCAGTTAAAATGACAGAAATAAAAATTCTCAGTATAACTACAATCTGTATGTACATATTTCTGATCTGTTTGTCTATTCTATTTTTCAATAGGACCCTTACACTATTTTAGGTATTTTTACCTTACTACGCTGTTCTAAGTCAAATGTGTTCCTAAGAAAGCAACCCATCTTGAAGGGGAGAGCTGCTGTGACTAAAAGACCAGCCTCACCACCACCCATATGGCTCTCAGACATCACCCAGGAACCTAGAGCAACTCTGGCCAAAGACCTGCTATTGTGGCTACAGATCTTTGGACACCAGGACTCCAGGCACCCACTAGCTGCTGCCTCCTGTGAGGGTTGGAGTGCATGCCAGTCCTGCTGACACAACACCATGGCCACAGGCCCCAAAATTCTGGACCTGGGCTCTCCAGTGACAGCAAAAATGGGAATAAAAAGAAACAACCCACATAGTAAAGAAAAGAGGAATTGCCAGAAGAGGAAATAAACAAAACTGAGACATGCAGTATGTCACAAGAGGAATTCAGAATAAGGGTCATACAGGATGATTTAGAAATCCACAACTTATGTAAAAATCAAGGGGAAGTCAAAAATCATAACAGCTACAATAAAAAAAAAAATCCATGATGGAAGGTTTCAACAGTAGCCTAGAAGAACAGCGAATCAAAATGGTGAGTTAGAAAACAGGGCAGACAAACACATCCTGAACAACTCAATTTGAATAGCAACTTGAGAAAAAATTAGTAATCAGGAGGTGATCCTAAGGAAGCTTTGAGGCAACATGAAAGGAAGTAACTTACATATAATAGAGGTGTCAGAAGGACAAGAAGAGAAACACGGACTAAGAAACCTATTAGAAGAAGCAATGACGAACCCTAACACTTGTTTGGCTCAGTGGATAGAGCATCAGCCTGCGGACTGAAGGGTCCCAGGTTCGAATATGATCCAGGGAATCTCCCTTGGTTGCAGGCACATTCAAGGGAGGAGGTATGCAGCAGGCAGCTGATTGATGTTTCTCCATCATCAATATTTCAAACTCTCTATCCTTCTCCCTTCCTCTTTTTAAAAAATCAATAAGTTATATTTAAAAAAAAAGAAGAAATAATGACAGAAAACTTCCATAATCTGGGAAATTAAACTTTCACACAAGCACAGAGAGTTCCAAAAAAGATAAATCCAAAAACAACTATACCAAGACATGCTGTCATTATAATGGCAAATGTTAACTACATAGAGAGAATCTTAACGCTGAAGAGAGTTACCTACAAAATAACACTAAGGAGATTATCAAATGATTTCTCAACAGAAACACATCAGGCTAGAAGGGAATGGGAGGAAGTTTGCAAAGTGTTACAAAAGAGGGGACTGAATCCAAGATCACTACGTCCAGCAAGGTTATCATTTTATATTGAAGGGGATTTCAGGAACTTCACAGACAAAATGAACAAACAAACAAAAAAGGCTAAGGGAGTTTATCACTAAGAAGACAATAATGCAAGGAATGCTAAAGGGCCTGTTGTAAAAGCAGAAATAGATGGCGAAGAAGGCATAGAGAACAAAAATGGCTACAAAAACGCACCTACCAATAATAATATTAACCATAAATGGACTAAATGCTCCATTAAGAAGACATAGAGTGGCTGAAATGAAAAGAAATTATGACCTATATATATGTTGTCTAGAGGAAACCCACAACAGTACCAGGGACTCAGACAGACTGAAAGTGGAAAGATGGAAACATATTTTTCAAGAAAAAGGAAATGAAAAAAAAAAAAAAAAGCTAGGGTAGCAATACTTATATCATACAACATAAACCTTAAAATTAAGGCCATAAAAATGAATAAGGAAGGTCACTTCATATTACTAAAGGAATCAAGACTACAGGATAATATAACTCTGGTAAACATATATGCACCCAATGCAGGAGCACCAAATACATAAAAAAAAAAAAAAAACACTTCTGGAAAATATCAAGGGAGAGATCAAAAGCAATAAATCCATAGTAGGGGACTTTAATACCCCATTGATATCACTGGATAAATCCTCTAGAAAAAAAATCACCAATCCTAAAGAACTCACTAGATCAAATGGACTTAATCGACACCTTCATAACAAAGCTACAGAATGTATATTCTACTTAAGTGCACATGGGACATTTTCAAAGATAGACAACTTGAGACACAAATAAATTCTCTACAAATGCAACAAGATAGAATTCATAGCAAGCATCTTCTCAGATCACAATGGCATATCCTATCTAATAATAGCGTACCATGTAAATTACCATCACTGCGCTACGCCCACGATTGGGCGGCGGAGGCTGGGGGGTGGGACTCAGGGTGGCCTATCCGGCCATTGAGAGGCACGGATCCGCTGCCACTGAGCGGGGCTAAGCTGCTGTTGAGAGGTGCAGGGGGCGGGACTCCCGCCCCCTGTGCCTCTCAACGGCCAGATCCGGGCCACTGAGGGGGTCCCACCCCCTGCGCCTCTCAACAGCAGGGGAGACCCCCTCAGCGGCCGAGGACCATCAAAAGTGGGGGAGCGAGCTCTGGCCTCAGGCAGCGAGCCACGGAAACCCGGCAGAGGATGGAGAGCAGCAACGAGGAAGACATGGAGAAGCACCGCATCCACCTACGCCCCATCACTCTGCGCACACGCTGTACCTCCTGCCCTGTGAAGTCCGGGTTAACTGGCCCACCCCTGTGGGGCGCTTTTTCACCCCGGCCATCCTTCAGGGTCCCGATGGACTCCAAGTGTCGTTTCGGGGCCGCAGTCTGAGGGGCAAGGAGGTGGAGGTGCCGCCTGGCCTGCTGGGATACGTGATGGTGATGGAAGAGCAGTCGGTGGGGAAGCAGGACTTTTCAGCGGGATCCCACAAGGAGGAGCAGGAGCCGGTGGAACCCCCGGAAGCGCTGGAGCGGGACTTCGACCGCTTTATTCGTGCCTCCGCCAGTTTCAGCCGCTTCACCCTGTGGGGCCTGGAGAGCATCCCTGGCCCGGATGCCAAAGTGCGTGCGGCCCTGACCTGGCCCAGCCTCGCCGAAGCGATCCATAAACAGGTGCCGCAGGACTGAGAACCAGCGCTTGAAACTGGAAGCCACCGATCCCTTCACCAGCTCTCCAATTTGGATCCACTGAGTCCACCACCCCAATAAATGAGCTCTTTCACAGCAAAAAAAAACGAAAACAAAAACAAAAAAAAACAAAAGTGGGGGACCTGGGTGCCTGTATGCTCCGGCACCAGGCCTTTCAGAAGCCTCCACCGAGCCGGAGGCTTCTGAAAGGCCTGGTGCACGAGTGGACAGGCACCCAGCTCCACCGTGAAAAGCGAAAGCGTGTAGGGGACCCTACACGTGCATGATTCAATCATGCACTGGGCCTCTAGTTAGATATAAACTACTTTAAAAATCACAAAAATTCAAATACTTGCAGGCTAAACAGTATGTTATTAAACAATGTTTGTTTTATCAAAGAGATCAAAGAAGAGATTGAAAACACCCTAGAATCAAATAACAATCAATCAAAACACAACAATCCAAAACCTATGTGATGCACTGAAAGCAGTCATGAGAGGCAAGTTCATAACCTACCTCAAAAATCAAGAATAACTGGTAATAAATTATCTAACTCTACAACTTAAAACATTAGAAAGAGAACAACAAGAAATCACAGAATGAACAGAAGGAAGGAAATAGAAAAGATCACAGCATGAATAAATCACATGGAGACAAAAAACAAACAAACAAACAAACAAAACTGTAAAGAAAATAAAAGCATAACTACTAATTATTAATACAACCAAGAGCTGGCTATTTGAAAGGATAAACAAGACTGATGAACTGTTATTGAGGCTCACCAAGAAGCAAAGAGAGAGGACCCAAATAAACAAAATCAGAAATGAAAGAGGCAAAATAACAAAAGAACCCACAGAAATGAAAAAGGGTTATAAAAACATAGTATGAACAACTCTATTCCAACAAACTGGTCTACCTAGAACAAATAAATATATTCCTAGAAAAATACAATCTTCCAAAACTCAATCAGGAGGAATAAAAGGAATCTGAATAGGCCACTAAATGTGGAAAATATTGAAACAGTCATTGAAAACCTTCCAGGAAATCAAAACAAAACAAAACAAAAAAGCAAGCCCTGGGCTAGACAACTTCACAGGTGAGTTTTACCAAACATTCAAAGAAAAACTAAAACCTATCCTCCTCAGACTATTTCAAAGAAATTCAAGAGGAACACTTCAAAGCTCTTTCTATGAAGCCAGCATTACCATAATCCCAAAAGCAGATAAAGACACTAAAAGAAAGAGAATTACAAGCCAATATATCTCTGATGAACATACATCCTAAAATCCTCAACAAAATTCTAGCAAATCTGAACCAGCCTTACATTAGAAAGATAATACACCATGACCAATTGGATTTATTCCACGGATACAAGGATGGTACAAGATCCCCAAGTCAATTAAAGTGATGCATCACATAAACAATTTGAGATATAAAAAATCACATAGTCACATCAATTGATTCAGAAAAAGCATTTGACAAAACCCAACATGCTATTTTTGGTAAAAATTCCGAGCAAACTGGGAAGAGAGGTATCACACCTCAACATAATAAAAGCCTTATATGATAAACCTACAGCCAACACCATACTCAATGGGCAAAAACAGAAACCATCTCCCCTAAGAACAGGAACAAAGCACGAATGTCCACTCTCAACACATCTCCTTGAAACAGTACTGGAAGTGCTAGCCACAGCAATAAGACAAAAAGAAGTAATAAGTGGCATTCCAACTGGAAAAGAAGTAAAACTGTCATTATTCAAGATGACATGATATTGTACATAGAAATCCCTAAAGACTCCATCAAATACTACTAGACTTAAATGAATTTGGCAAAATAGCAGGATGCAAAATTAACACCCAGAATTCTATGGATTTTGATACACCAATAATGAACTCACAAAAAGAGAAACTAAACAAACAACAAACATACAACAATCCCATTTACCATTGCAACAAAGAAATTAAGATACCTAGGAATAAACGTAACTAAAGAGGTAAAATACCTATACTTGGATAACTACAGGGCATTGAAAAAAGAGACAGTAAGACAAACAAATGGAAGAATATAGTGATAGAATCAACATCACTAAAATTGCCATACTATCCAAAGTAATCTACAGATTTGCAGTAATGCCCATTAAAATACTAATGGCATATTTCACAGACATAGAACAAAGTCTGCAAAAATTAATCCTAATATATAAAAAGCCAAGGGCCGCCAAAACCAAAACAAACAGACAGACTACTGAACAGCAGACTGCATGGGGCGACCAGGCCAGCAGGATTGTTATTGAGGGACAACCAAACGACTGAACAGCAGGCTGCAAGGAGTGATCAGGCCGGCAGGGGGGATAATGAGAAATGACCAACAACTGAACAGCAGGCTGTGTGGGGCAATCAGACCAGTTGTGGGGGGTAGAAGTTGGGGGCAACTAGGCCAGCAGGTGGGGCAGTGAGGGGTTTACAGATCAGTAGAGGTGGGCTTTTGGGTGTGACTTGATGACTGGGGCGGGGAGTAGGGGGCGGCCAGGCCTGCGGAGGTGGGAAGTTGGGGGCGACCAGGCCAGTGTTGGGGGGGGTGGGCAGTTAGGGGCAACCTGGCCAGCAGGGTAGACAGTTAAGAGCGATCAGCCCAGCAGGCAGAGGAGGTTAGGGTTCATCAGGCTGGAAGGAGGGGCAGTTAGGGGCAATCAGGAAGGCAGGCAGGTGAGCAGTTAGGAACCAGAGGTCCCAGATTATGTTAGGGTTGTCTGACTGCTGGTTTTGGTCCGATCCCCCCCGAGGGGTCCCAGATTAGAGAGTGAAGCCTGGGCTGAGGAGGTACTCCCCCCCTGTGCATGAATTTCATGCACCAAGTCTCTAGAATGAAATTTAAAAAGACCCAGAATAGCCGAAACCGGTTTGGCTCAGTGGATAGAGCGTCGGTCTGCGGACTGAAAGGTCCCAGGTTCGATTCCGGTCAAGGGCATGTACATTGGTTGTGGGCACGTCCCCAGTGGGGGATGTGCAGGAGGCAGCTGGTCAATGTTTCTCATCGATGTTTCTAGCTTTCTATCCCTCTCTCTTCCTCTCTGTAAAAAATCAATAAAATATATTTTAAAAAAAAAAGACCCAGAATACCCACATTATGAGAAAGAAGAACAAAGTTGGCGGATCACAATACTAGTTATCAAGCAATATTACAAAGCCATTGTTCTCAAGCTGGCTGGTACTGGTGCAAGAACAGACATATATACTAATTGAACAGAACTGAGAACCCAAAATACACCCAAGCCATTATGCTCAATTAATATTTGAAAAGGAGGCAAGAGCATAAAGTTGAGTCAAGACAGTCTCTTCAAAAAATGGTGTTGGAGAAATTGGACGATACATGCAAAATAACGGAACTAGACCACCAACTTAAACCATACAGGGAAATAAATTCAAAAAGCAAAAAGGACTTAAACGTAAGATGGAAACCACAAAAATCTTAGAAGCACCTAAAAGCAGCAAAATATCAGACATATTTCATAGAAGTTCTTTACTGATGCAACTCCTAGGGCAATGGAAACTAAGCAAGAAATAAACACATGGGACTACATCAAAATAAAAAACAAACGAAAAAATCCTCTGCAGAGAAAAAGAAACCATCAACAACACCAAAAACAAAACAAAACAAAACAAAAAAAAAAAAACAGGAAAGCTCACTGCATGGGAGAATGGATATGCCAATGTTATATCCGATAAGAGCCTAATCTCCAAAATTTATAGGGAACTCACCCATCTAAATAAAAGGATGATAAACAATCCAATAAAAAATGGACATAGAACTTGAGTAGACCCTTTACAAGAGTGGACATATAGAAGACCAAGAGACTTATTAAAACATGCTCAAAGTCACTAATCTCTGAAGACATGCAAATCAAAATGACAATGAGATACCATCTCACAGCTGTCAGAATGGTTAACATCAACAAATCAACAAACAACAAGTGCTGGTGATTATGTGGAGAAAAAGGAACCCTCCTGCACTGTTGGTGGGAATGCAGACTTGTGCAGCCACTGTGGAGAACATTATGGAGTTTCCTCAGAAAATTATGAAGGGAACTCCCATCTGACCCAGTACTCACCCTACTAGAGATATATACCAAGCAATGAGAAACACCAATCAGAAAGGATATATGCACGCCTAGTTTATAGCAGCACAATATATAATAGACAAAATTTGGAAACAGCCTCAGTGCCCATCAGCCGATAAATGGATTAAAAACTGTGGGGGTACACCTACATAACAGAATACTACGCTGTAAAAAGGAAAGAACTCTTACCATTCCAAAAAGCATGGAAGGACATTGAGGAAATTATGCTAATCAGAATAAGCTAGGCAGAGAAGGAAACATATCACATTACCTCGCTCATTTTTGGAATATAATGAATAACATAAACTGATCAACAAAAATAGATCCAGAGACACAGAAGTGTGGGACTGACTGTCAGACCTCAAAGGTAAGGCTGGGGGCATGGGGGTTGGTAAGAGATCAATGAAAATTCTTGTATGAATGCAAATAAGCATAACCAATGGACACAGACACTAGGGAAGTGAGGGCATGTGATGGGGGGGGCGTGGGTAGCCAGGGAGATCACAAGAATTACACCTACTAATGAGACATATAGTAGGTGTAATACTTGAAACAATAAAGAATTTAAAAAATGAGTTCCTCGATATACACCTTTTAAATATAGTACTTTGATTATCATACACTAGAGGCCCAGTGCTCAGATTTGTGCATGAGTGGGGTCTGGCCGGCCTGGACCCAACTGAGGCAGGTTGGGGCCAGGCCTGTAGGGAAGAGGAGATGGTGGGAGGTTGGCCAGCCATCCCACACAGATATGGGCCAATCAGGCCTGGGCTGGCCGGGGGGAGGGGCTGCAGGAAGTTGGCTGGCCAGCCCTGCACCCTATTGGGTAAGGGGTTGAGCAGGGGTGTGGTCAGACAGGGGGAAGGGCCATAGGGGAGTTGGCTGCCAACCCCACTCCCAGATTGGGCCAGTTCGCTGGTCACAGTGGGTGTATAGCAACCAGTCGTTCTGGTCATCACAGACGCTGGATTTTTACATATATATATATATATATATATATCATTCCCAATCTCCCAATAATTTTATGATGGTTGATTTTTTAGCCAAATCAACATAACTAAACATAATTAAGCCATTGTAATCGCTCCACATAAAACTTTTTGGATGTCTGACACTATTTTTGCAAACCAATCTGAAGCCATGTATTCCACCACGATGTCTGGCAATGATGAGCCCTGACACTACACTAAACAGCCACAAGACACAGTTCCCACCTTAAGGAATCATTTGAGGTTTCTGAGTCCAAAATATTTCCACATATGTATGCACCACTGCCTCCTTCCCAATGTTTGAGATTCAGCAAATAGACCTTGACCCCCTTAATTTTATAAATAAAAACACTACCTCCTGATCATACTCCCTCTACAAATAATTACCTCCCATATTTTCCTCATCTTTTTTGTGCATGATTTTACTTATTTACTTTTCCTTGCATATTTCTTATTTTTACCATAGAAAATAAGTGCACAATAAATGGGGATTTTGTCTTATTCAGAATCATTATGCAGCACAGTGTGTAGGCTACTAAATGCCACTTGAAAGAAGACATCTATCTAATAATATGGTAATATGCAAATTGGCCAGGATGCCATCACATAACAACACATCAGCAGGCTGTGTGTGCAGCAGTGGCTAGAAGGCAGAGATTTGTAGTGTCTGGGACAGGGCCGGGAATAGGGGCCTGGCTGAGGGTGGCCTGTACTCTCCACATTGCAAGGGTTGTGAGCACACCCACTAGCTGCTGCTGATTGCCCAGAAGGACAAGCGGCAGCAGAGACATTCTGCAGGGAAATCTCTGCACCAGGAGCAAAGGCTAGTGAGGGAAAGCCCAGTGTCGAAGGCAGGTGAGTGAGTGAAAGCCCAGCAAAGGCAGGTGAGGGACAGTCTGAGCTCAATGGTAAAGAGCTCTCGGCCCGGCCACACACAACCTTGGCTTCCAGCCCCACAGATCAGGGGTTCTGAGAAGGGCAACTCCTTCCTGCAGCTCCTCAAACTCCCAGGTCGCCTCAAACACCTCTTTTTCAGGGTCAGGAATTGGTGGTGGCCTCCAGGTGTCCAGGCAACCAATGTGGGGCATTTCCTCTAGCAGTTGGACTAAGTTATCCAGGGATGGAGGGAGACCTTCACCCTCCTCTGCAGCGAGAACCCTGTAAGATGCGATCTGCCCATCACCAGAAGAGTGCACCCTATTGGTTATGTATGGGGAAGCTCATGCCTGATAGCCACTGCCACTTGCACAGGGCCAACCTGGGGCTCCGACTAGCCACTAATGGCCACTGCTGCTTTCCCAGTTCCGGCCAGGTGCTCCGGCAAGCCTTTGATGGCTGCTGCCACTGCGAGGGCTCCAGGCTCAGGCAATGAGGGCCGGGTGAAGCTCAGGCAAGCCACAGTGGCTGCAATGGTCGAGCCTCAGGCAGCCTTGGGGCCGGCTATGGCAACAGGAGAAGCATGATGGGGGTGTTGCCTTCACTGATCACAGGGTCACCTCCCCCAGAGGGAGGTCAGAGGCAGCAGCAGTGAAGGGGTGATGGGGGCAGTGCCGATCTCTGATCAGCTGGTCACCTCCCACAGAGGGAGGCCAGATTGCAGCTTATGGCCCCTTCCATCAGTAGGGCATCGCTTGAGGAGTTGAGGAGTTTAGGACTGTGAGAAGGGGCTGGCAGGGATGAAGGACCCCACTCCAGTGCACAAATTCACAAATTCTGTGTACCAGGCCTCTAGTCTACATATATATATATATATATATATATATATATATATATATATATATATATATGGCTAAGTGAATGTCCAACTGTCCAACTGGTCGGTATTATGTGCATGGGGGAAGATGCTCAATTCAGGAGCTGCTGAGCTGTAGTGACTTGGCAGCTAGAGTTTTCTGGTGATGCACCAAGAAACTAGAGAGGAGGGAGCCTGATTCCAGGGTGCGTTACCTGAGAACCACCCTCTCACAATCTGGGACCCTACGGGGATGTCGGAGCCAATTTTGGCCTGATCCCCACAGGCCAGGCCTAGGGATCCCACCTGCTGGAGGGAAGCCCGCTCACTCTGCACATGACTTTGAGCCATGCACCACCCCAGGTGCTGCTGAGCTGGGAGGGATTTCGGAAGGTTGGTTCCAAGGCATGTCTGGCCCATCTTGCCCACTCCAGCCCAGCAACCACCTTCTAATTAATTCCCTTTCAATGGGCAGGAATCCGTGCACTGGAACACTAGTTTAGGAATGATATCTACACAAAGTACATTTTCTTGTGCTTAGGACCTAGGAAAAACATCAACTATTATTCATAAATCAAATAAATGAACTTCTGAACTCAACAAAAATCATGAGCCAAATCCAACTATTGGCTGCCACCCAACCTTAAAAGATAAAGGTAAACAGGTCAATATGTACTGACCTTCTTCAAAGTACCATAAACCAAGCTCTCCAAATGAAGGACAGGGACATAAGTGAGTTATGTACTAGAAGTCACTGAAATATCAACAACTTAATATATGGTATAATGAGTATATACACAAATTAACTAAATATAAGATTAAAAAATTGTAGCAATTGCCTGTCACCATAACCATTATTGCTTGTCTCATTTTCGGTTCGTATAAGTGTGTTTCTAATAGCACATGATCTCACTCATATAGGGGAAATAATGAACAACATAGACTGATGAACAAGAACAGACCCAGAAACAAGGAGGCATGGATCAGAATGTCGGGCCTCGCGGGGAGGGTAGGGAAGGGTGGGGGTAAAGGGGGAGATCAACCAAAGGACTTGTGTGCAGGCATATGAGCCTAACCAGCGGTTAAGGACAACAGGGGGGTGGGGGCATGTGTGGGGAGGGGAGTGGGATGGGAATGGAGGAACGAGGACAAATATGTGATACCTTAATCAATAAAGAAATTTAAAAAAAATTGTAGCAAAAGCACAAACTCGGTTATTAATGTAGAAATCCGCATATGTTTCCTTGTCCTGGGGAAGAGTGATTCTTAATAAATCCAAAAGAACAAGGCTAAAATAATGGTAGGATGTATTGGAAATGTTTGAAAATATAATAGAACCAAAGAATATATGTACCCAAAAGAGACCATAATGGAGTGACTTTCAGAGATACTTGTACAAGTACCGAGAACTTGGAAGGAAATAGGACACACTTGCATTTGGCTAGACTTTAAGATCAAAGAAGAATAAGACTATTTCCTTCACTTATACATTAAAGACTCAATAAAAGGAACTCCCATTCCCTACTATAAAATAAATCAAAACATAATATATATACTTTTTTTAACAAAAATCAGTCTGGTTGCACAATTTAAAAATAATTAACCTCGCCGAAACCGGTTTGGCTCAGTGGATAGAGCTTCGGCTCGTGGACTGAAAGGTCCCAGGTTCGATTCCGGTCAAGGGCATGTACCTTGGTTGCGGGCACATCCCCAGTGGGGGTTGTGCAAGAGGCAGCTGTTCGATGTTTCTCTATCATCGATGTTTCTAACTCTCTATCCCTCTCTCTTCCTCTCTGTGAAAAATCAATAAAAAAAAATAAAAAAATAAAAAAAACACACATAATTAAACTCAGAAAATTTAGGTGCAGGAAGGAAGGTCAATTAGTTATGACACATCCCATCTACTTGCTCACATCATTTCCTGTCTTCAAGAACTGAATACCTAGCCCAGCTGCTGTGACTCAGAGATGGTTGAGCATCCAATTGTGAGTCTGGAGGTTACTGTTCCATTCCTGGTCAAGGGACAAGCCCCGGTTGCTGGCTCAATACCCAGTGGAGGACCAGCAGAAGGCAGCCGATCAATGATTCTCTCTCATCATTGATGTTTCCATCTCTCTCTCCCTCTAACTTGCTCTGTGAAATCAATACAAATACATTTAAAAAATGAATACCCACTTGAGGGTAAAGGCACTACACATAGCAACTTTTCAAGACCTTTTCCGCAAAGTAATGGGAAGTCATCTATTCCAACTTGTCTTTGTGAACTTCTTTAAAGCTAAGAAATGTTTGCATCAATTGCATTAGCTTTTTACCAACAGTGTCCTGATTTATGTTGTCATTGTCTTTCTGGGGTGGGAAGGCTGTTCTAAATTAGCAAGGTCTTTAAAGGCTTAAAGCCCAATTACATTTGTATTCCTATACTAAAGTAACTAAGTTTAATGTAGTATTTTGCTTTGCGAAAAAGACATCTCAACATCCTTCCAATTCAACACTCGAGCACTTGTGTGACAAAAAGAAAACTGATGGCTAAATAATCATGGCTCATATGGCATTATCAAACTTTGAAAATGAGAAGACAGAAACCTGGAAATACTATTACTTGAATCACAGTGCTAAATTTTATTAAAATACTTACTTTTCCATTCATTTCTTTGGTGGCATCTATAGTAGAATCTTCAGGATTCTCAAAGGTAATGAAAGCAAAGCCTCTGGACTTGTTTCTTGCTCCATCCTTTATCAAAAGTACTGGAATTTAAATGTTAAATGTCACATGTCACATAAAATATAACCTATTAGAGATTTTCAGTCTCTAAGGTTTTCAGAAATTCTCTCAGAGGCTCTTAATTTGGTATAATGGACACAGTATAGTACCAATCTTCTGAAACCTTTTGTAAAAAGAAAACTCACAACATTTTGCATCTTCATTACCTTCCCAAAAATCTACAGGGAATAAATACCACAGTTAAGCTATCTTATGACATTCCATGAATTATCGCCACAACAAACTCACAATGTCTTACTTTTCCTTCTTATTACCTGGGATTGCAAGGAGCTAAGACTGATTCCTGGGAAAGTGGAATAGAGAACCTGAGAGAAGAAAACCAAGCATGGCCAGTTTGAACAGCTTGCAGAAAGACCTTAATCTTCCCCAGCCAGGGACACTTGAGAACAAATGGCTAACACGTCTCTTCCCACATGAGAGACTAAATAGCTAAGTCAGCCTGGGACTGCTAAGGCATGAGTGGAGAAGGGGAAAGAAAGAAGGGGGAGTTTTGTCTTCCCTACTAAACAAACCAGCTTGCTGTCTTGGGAAAGGGGGAAAAGAGGAGTTTATCTCAGTCACTAAGCAAAAATGTCAACAGTCTTGGGAACTGCCAAGATAAAAATTGTCAGACATTCTCATCAACTCTGAGACAGCCACCACAAGTAAAAGGAGACCTTGATATGCAGTCTGTGCCCAAGATACTGGAACCTTGAAACCTATAGAATGAAGGGTTTATAAAACCCCCTGAATCTCACTGGGCAAGCCAGGGTAGTTAAGAGCACACCTGTGCTTTACCAAAGGTGAAATTCCATAGACTTGCCCGCATTGCCTTTTTAATAAATTTGCTAGCTTTGCTTCTTTACAAGGTTCCTTATGGTACTACAATGCTGCTTCCTAACACTCTGCTGAACTTTTTCTCATGTACATGCCAAGAACTGAGGGAGAGGCGGGAAGTTCTCTCCCTTCCACTCAGGGTGCTGTCCAATAACATCCTCTCTGGCTTTTGGGGTGTCCTAAAACAAAATGTTTAACTCATTGCTAGAAGTGCTTTCACAACTGAATAGGGAGAAGGAAGTTTTCCTAATACTTTGAAGAAGAAAAAATAGTCGCATCATATGTGGCCAATGTTACTATTTGCTATATGTTTAGTCTGAGCAGGTAGGCATTTTGATTCTAAGACATACCTTCTCTTAAGGGACCAAATTTCCCAAACATCGTTTCAAGAGATTTTGCATTGCTCCGTATATCCAGGCCTCGTATTATCAGCTTCCTAAGTCTCTCTACTTCCACCATTGTGCTGTAAATGGTTAAAAATAGACACATAGCAAAACATTAGTTATAAACCGAAGAATATCATTTTTATTAGACTGCCTTTCAAATATTCAAGTGAAGCTTGAATTACATGTAATTACATTACAAATATGTATTTTTATATTGTATCCTTAATATTGTTGAGAATATTACTGGAACCCCTGTCCCCATTTGGCCACCAAAGTCCCACTCTTCCCTGTGTCAGCCCCACCCTGGCCCTTCAATATCCTTCATCAGTCTGTTCCATGTTTCCATGCCTCTGGTTCTATTTTATCCATCCAGCGATTCTGTGATTAAATTTCACATATAAGTGCATGCAATAATGAGAGATCTGTCCTTCTCTGACTGCCTTAGTTCACCTAACATAATAATCTCTAGGATTCATGCTGTCTCTAAGGGAAAGAGAGCCTTCTTCTTTACACCTACATAGTGTTCCAATTGTGCAAACATAGCACAGCTGCTTTATTTACTCTTCTACTGATATATACTGGATCTGCTACCCCATCTTAGCTATTGTAAGGAATGCTGCCATAAACACAGGGATGCATATATTCTTTCTGAATGGTATTTTGGAATTTTAGGGTATCATTCCTAGAAGTGTATCCCTGGGTAAAACTGTGGTTCCATTTTAAACATTTGTAGGAATCTTCACACTGTGTTTCATAAAGGTTACAAAAGTCTGCATCCCCTCAAAACTTGCTGTTTATTGATTTAGTCATGATAACAGTTCTGCATATTCCAGATGATACATCATTGTCATTTTTATTCCCAAGTCTCTGATGGTTAGTGATGTTGAGCATTTTTTCATGGGTCTTGGCCATTTTTACATTCTCATGGGAGAAGTATTTATTCAGGTCCTAGGCCCATTTTTGCATTGAATTTTTTGTCTTCACTTTATGAAGCTGTATGAGATCTCTATGTATTTTGGAAAATGCACCCTTATCATATTCATTATTTTCAAATATGTTTTCACATACAGTACTTTCTCTTCTCATGTTGATGCTTGTGTCTTTTGCTTTGCAGATGCTTTTTAGTTTAATGCAGTCCCATCTGTTTAGTTTTTCATTTGTTTTTCTAGCCCTAGACAAAGTGTCTGTGAAAACTCTGCTAGGAGAGTGTGATGTTGCTAAGTCTCACCTATGATTTTTATGGTTTCACGACTCACATTTAAAGACTTTATCCCTTCCTAGAGTACTGGTGCATGACATTTGTGCACTGTGTGTGTGTGAGGGAGGGGGTCCCTTAGCCTGACCTGCACCCTCTCTCAGTGCAGAACTCCTTGGGGGATGTCTTTCTGCCGGGAAGCGGGCCTAAGCAAGCAGACAGACACCCCCCTGAGGGGTCCTTAGTGCTGTTGAGGAGGCAAGAGAGGCTCCCAACAACATCACTGCATTTTCCAGCTGTGAGCCCAGCTTCTGGCTGAGCATTGCTCCCCCTGTGAGAGTGTACTGACTACCAGGGGGCAGCTCCTGTGTTGAGCATCTGCTCCCTGATGGACAGTGCACATCATAGCGACTAATAGTTCTGTCATTAGGTCCATTTACATGTGACCCTTTTATTATATAGGATGGGCTTATTTATTTATACTAGAGGCCCGGTGCACGAAATTCGTGCACGGAGGGGGGGGTTGTCCCTCAGCCCAGCCTGTACCCTCTCCAATCTGGGACCCCTCAAGGGATGTCCAACTGCCCACCAGGATCCCTGGGATCAGGCCTAAACGGGCAGTCGGACATCCCTCTCACAATCCAGGACTGCTGGCTCCCAACTGATTGCCTGCCTGCCTTCCTGATTGCCCCTAACCGCTTCTGCCTGCCTCTCACAATCCAGGACTGCTGGCTCCCAACTTCTTGCCTGCCTGCCTTCCTGATTGCCCCTAACCGCTTCTGCCTGCCAGCCTGATCACCCCCTAACCACTCTGCTGCCAGCCTGTTTGCCCCCAACTTCCCTCCTCTGCCGGCCTGGTCACCCCTAACTGCCCTCTCCTGCAGGGTTGATCACCTCCAACTGCCCTCCCTTGCAGGCTTGGTCCCTCTCAACTGCCCTCCCTTGCAGGCCAGGTGCCTCCCAACTGCCCTCTCCTGCTGGCCATCTTGTGGTGGCCATCCTGTGTCCACATGGGGGCAGGATCTTTGACCACATGGGGGCAGCCATATTGTGTGTTGGATTGATGGTCAATCTGTATATTACTCTTTTATTAGATAGGATAGAGGCCTGGTGCACGGGTGGGGACCAGCTAGTTTGCCCTGAAGGGTGTCCCGGATCAGGGTAGGGTACCCTTGGGGCGTGGGGCGGCCTGAGAAAGGGGCCTGTGGTTGTTTGCAGGCCGGCCACGCCCCCTGGCAATGCAAGCGGAGGCCCTGGTATCTGGAATTTATTTTCCTTCTACAATTGAAACTTTGTACCCTGGAGTAGAGCCAAGCCTGGGGCTCCCTCCTAGGCCCGAAGCCATTTGAGTTGGGGTTATAATTGAAACTTTGTTGCCTTAAGCGGGTGGGCCTGGCCAGGGTGTGTGGAAAGCTTTGCTTCCCCTGTTGCCGGCGGCAACCCTGGCCTGCTCTCTCAAGCTGCATTCTTCTGCCATTTGTTTGAATTTGTTTACCTTCTATAATTGAAACTTTGTAGCTTGAGTGGAGGCTTAGGCCTGCAACGGCTGGCAGAAAGCTTGGCTTCCTCTGTTACCTAGGAAACCTTGCTCTCTGTGGCTGTAGCCATCTTGGTTTGGGTTAATTTGCATGCTCACTCTGATTGGATGGTGGGTGTGGCTTATGGGCATGGCTTGTGGGTGTGTCGGAGGTATGGTCAATTTGCATATTTTTCTATTATTAGATAGGATGTGTAAGTTGTGATCTAGCTTAATTTTTCTGTGTATATCTGTCCAAATTTTGCAACACCATTAAATGAAGACACTGTTTTCACTCCATTGTATTCCCTTTTACCCTTTGTAAAATATTAATTGAGCTTAATGGCTCTGGGTGATTTCTGGAGTCTCTGTACTGTTCCATTGATCAACATGTCTGTTTTTCGTATATAAACGAAGGAGGCTCTTTTGTTAGCAATGGCTTTGTAGTATAACTTGATACCCAGTACAAGTACAAAATTGTGATCCCCCTACAATTTTGTTTTCCTTTCTCAAGATTTCTGTGTGAAATCAGTCTTCATTGGTTGCTTATACATTTTTCCAGGATTTATTTTAGATCTCTGAAATAAGCCATTGTTATTTTAAGAGAGATTGCTTGGGACCTACAGATTTCTTTGGGTCATACGGACAGTTTAAAGATGTTAACCCTTCCTATCTATGAACATGGTAAATGCTTCCATTTGTTTGCATCTCTTTTTGCAAGCACCTGTAGTTTTCCGGGTACTGGTATCTACCTCCTTGGTTCAGTTCATACCTAAGTATCTTAGTATTTTGTTGCAATGGTCAGCCATACTTTTTCTTATTTATTCATCCTGTGACTTCATTATTTGTTTATAAAAATGCCACCGATTTATGCATGTTAATTTTATATCCAGCTATTTTGCCTAACGTATTGGATAAATGTAACAGTTTTATGATGGAGTCTTTAAGGAATGCCATGTACAAAAGGAGTGCATGTAAGGAGTGCATGTCATCTGTAAAGAATGGCAGTTTTGTAACCTAGAGCACAAAATGAGCACTGGTCTAACCAACAAATTCTCCATTTTTCAAGACAAGATTCCATTGGAAAACTATGGTAACTTTGAGGTACAGTGTTCAAGAGTTCACTCTTTTGAAATGCACTATTTTGCCTAAATAAGCAGCTAGGGGATGTGTCGGTAGGTTCTGGACTTCAAAAATCTAGTAAATATCTACATATCCATATATACACATACACACATATCTATATATCTATATCTATATCTATATCTATATCTATATCTATATCTATATCTATATCTATATCTATATCTATATCTAAAGATTTTTTTTTAATCCTCACTGGGACATATTTCATCCTTTCATTTCCAGAGAGAGTGCAAGTGGAGGAAGAGGGAGTGAAAGAGAGAGAAAGAAGAGAGAGAGAAAGAGAGAGAGAGAGAGAGAGAGAGAGAGAGAGAGAGAGAGAGAGAGAGAAAGAACACACCTAGATTGGTTAGCTGCCACCCCCAGGGACCCCACTGAGGGTGGAGATCACCTTTCAACATGAGTACCCGCCCTTGACAGGCAATGCAACCCCTCACCCACCCAGCAATCTCTAACCAGAGTGACAACTGCCCAGGGAAACAGCCATTAACCTAAGTTTCCTTAAAGAAAAAAAATTCCTTGACAGCACATGCCACTATCTAGGGTCAATAGCACTGTTAAAAATTCTTAAAGTCCGTTTCTACTTCCAAAAGTATGAAAAAAATAAATCCTTCCTTTCAAAAGGAAGTTAGAGACTGCAATGGGCAAATTTAAAGGGTGCTTATTTGTGTTGACAGGTTAGGGCAAACACTAGTTAAAGGGAAAGATGAATTTTATTGCCATCTTTAAGCAGAATGAGCCAGTGAGAGAAAGACAAGTATCACATGATCTCACTCATATGGGGAATCTAATGAACCAAATAAACTGATGTCCAAGAAGAGGCGGGACACACAGAAGCATGGAACAGACCTTGCCACAGCACAGGGAAGGCGGGGGAGGGTGTGTGGGAGGGAAGAGCTGCACCAAGGAATTTGTATGCATATATGCATGACCCTTGATCACAGACAATAGCTGGGTGAGGTGGGAGGGGTAGAGGCGTGGCAGGGTGGACCAGAAGAGGTCAATGAGGGGAAAGGGGGACATATGTACTCCTCCCAACAGTAAAGGCTTTACAAAAATTTGAGGACGCTTCTGCAACCATTGGACATTTTGAAACGAAAGGACCACAGGGGTTGTAGGTGTGCTGAGGATATTTTTGAATCTTTCCAGGTCTCTGAGAAAACCAGGACAAAGCAAACTTAAAAAACCAAATTGGGACCGTGCATTGGGCCCCAGGAGCACCCGCTGTGGGTGGCAAGCTAAGCCCACTCACCCCGGAAACAGGGCACAGGAGCGCAGCCCACGTGAGCTCTTAGCCCCCGTGGGCTCCCCACCCAGCATTCCCTTCCCCAGCAGCACCTCAGCATTCTGCCCCTCCCTGCCAGCCCCTCACCCAGGGCAAAGCCTGGGACCTTCACCCGCTCTCCTTCCCTGCCTCCAGAGGACACATGAGGGGGGAGCAGAGGGCGTTTTCTGGAAACAAGCCTCTGCACAGGCGTCCTCCATGCCCCTCCAGGTTGACATGGGGACTTCCTGGGCCTTCAGACAGGAGATAGCCAGACAGGAATCAGAGTGTCAGTTACCCACATCTCCCCGTCCCAGGGACAGCACAGCTGGGCGTCTCCTCCTCCTCGGGATGACTTTGTATATTGCCCCCAACATTCTGAGGCCCTCACCTCTCTGTCCTCATGCAGCCGGAGGCCAGGCTCAAAGCTCCGCTCAGAGAGGCGCCCCTCTAATGGCTGAGAACAGCCTGGCTCAGGAAGTAGGGGTGCTGAGAGGCCAGGATGTTATTGGAAAGGAGCTGCACAGGCCTAAGGGCAGGAGGGAGGGACCCCTGCACACTGCTGGCGGGAAAGAGGACCTCCTGGGCAAGGATGCAAGGCCTGGAGACCAGCATTTGCTGTCCGCCTCTCTCAGGGCATCTGTCCACTACCTGCCTGTGTGCATATCATCTCTGGTCACCCATCCATCCTCTGCCCTGCATGCATCATTTCTTTACCCAGGATCTGCCCTGGCTGCCAGCCACCACGCGGCACCCACCTGCCATCCTCTGTCATTCCTCATCTACCTCTCACTCGTCAGTTGTTAAGGTTAGTAATCCTGAGCCGTTGCGCTGCTGTGAGTTTCTCTTTTCACCCAGGGGTCCCAGTCCTCCTGGAACCGGACAAACAATGGGTGCGTGCTGCCTGTCACTACTCGAGCGATGAAACAGAGACAGGGTTGAATCATATATGAGCGTTTATTCCAAAACGGCCGACATTATGTGAGAGCATCAGGTTAGCCACAGAAATCTGCTCTGCATCCAGCATAATCCAGTTGCTTCTATAATAAAAGTACAAAGGTAAAGTAGGCAAAAGGGCAGTTTACACCTATGCAAAAGAACTACGGGTCTTCAAAGGGCTTAGAGAGAGATATGCAAGGGTTGGGGTTACATGGGGAAATAGCCAAAAGGAGTGCCACAAGGGCAGTTAACAGGTAAGCAGGCTGGAGAACTGCAAAGACCTGCAGGTATGCAAAAGGGCTGGGGACCTTCAAAGGGCTGGCAACTCTGGATTCTGCAGCAATTTTTTTTCATCTTTCCATGAGAATAGGCAGCTGACATGGGGAGGAAGGGCTGCTTCTCCAGATCAGCTGCAGCCAGGGTAGAAGGCACCTTCTGTAATCAGAATAAAACAATCATGGTTAACAGAGCATGATTCCCATTTCTTTCAATACTAGCTGGTTCACAATAATTCTATTGCTGCACCCTTTCACTTCGTTTTATACGGGCAGATTCTCCTCTCCCAGTGGTTATACTCTCTGAGTCATAACAATGCTCTGTGTTCAGGCTTAGCTGACCTGTGTCTGAAGAAAGAGTTGCAGTCATGCCCCTGGATGGGGCAATGAATGCATGAGCCTCACCTGCCTCACTTTATGGGTAAGGCAGACGCTGCTTCCTGGAAAGTTCCAGGCATATTGCCACCACAAGGCCTTTGCCCATACAGAGTCTGCTCCCCTGAGGGCCAGGATACAACTGCCTGCTTCATTGATCCTGCTGCCTGGGTGTGGGGGTAGGTGCTGTGTGGGACAGAGACAAGGGAGGGGCTCTCCATGCCCAAATACTCCTGTTGGGATTACAGTCACAGTGTCTGTGTGCTGCTCTGAGCTCATCCCCTGTAATCCTCCTCATGTCCTTCATCCCTGAGCACTGCACATTTCCCTTTTTCCAGACACTGAAGCTTAGAGATGGGCATTTACTAGCCCAAGGTTACACAGCATTTGAACTGCGGTGTGGGAACTGATCTAAGTCCTAAGGGAAGAGTCTGTGGTTGCTGTACCCCCAGATGTCCCACCTCACAGAGGAGCAGCACTCATGGTCAAGATGAGGGTGTGCCTTTCAGCATAGTATCCCCTACCAGCCACCGCATCCTGGCAGAAACCCTGTCTGGCACAGAGGACATCCACTTCCCCATTTTCTGCTCAGCTTGAGCACAAGCGGAGGGCCCACAGAATGAAAATCACAGCCACCTGCATGTGGTGGTGAGAGAAGGCCACTGGGCCCAGGCCTTTAAGACATCCCAGCATATGGTGTCTTCCCAGTCCCTGCTTCTTGTTGGGCAGGGTCAGTTTCCGTTGCTAAATACTTTGACCCTCAGTCTGGGGCACAGCAAGGCCTGGCAGGGTGATTAGGAAAGATGGCCATCATGTCTGCGGGAGGGATGAGCAAGGAGCAGAGGTACAGGAGATGGGTAGGGGAATGCTGGGGGGCCCTGGGCTTTTGGAGAAGCAGTGAGCAGATCTCCCTTTGATAAGGGCAACAGCACCACTCTGAAAACTAAAACTGGGGCTCAGTACCATAAGGACCCACTCAGGCCTTCAGCTGTGTCAGCAGCCTCTGTCATATCCCCTGCCAGATTGAAACCTGTGCTGTGGCCTGCAGCGTCTCCATCTCTTTTTCCCTTATATATTGGTGCACTGGGAGTTTCAATCACTTTTTGGAGCTTGAAGAATTTTTTGAATGTTTTTTTTTATACTTAGCCCGAATAATGTATCTTTGTGTTTTATTGTTGCTAATCCACACTAGAGGACCTTTTTCCATTGTTGTCGTTTTTCAACCGAGAGTTGAAAGCAGAGAAGGGGAGTTTGGAGGGATTGAGATGTGTGTGTGTGTGTGTGAGAGAGAGAGAGAGAGAGAGAGAGAGAGAGAGAGAGAGAGAGAGAGAGAGAGAGAGAGAGAGAGATCACTTGGTTAATTACAACCCAGGGACATGCCCTTGACCTGGAATTACACCTGCTTTCCTGAAGTGCCCAGGCCAGGGCTCAAACCACTTAGGCACACCAGCCAGATGGGGTATTTTAACATTTTTTAATCAGACACAGCATTTGACAGCGTGAAGTATAGAATAATATGAAGGCCAGAATATCAACCCATTTCTAGAAAATGTGCCTCGCTCTTTATTCATAATCAATTATTTAAGTTAAAACATTAATCTTCAGCTGTATTTTAAATAAATGTAATCTTTCTTGCCTACCTCAGCATTACTGACATCTCTTTAGCACAGGCAGAGAAAAGCATACTTTCTCCCAATATTTCAGACTTTACTATGGTCATGTCATACTGAAATAAAATTATATGGTATGAGGTTCAAGATTAGACGATGACGACAGGCAGGAAGGCAGGGAGGGAGAGAGTGTGAGAGGGTGAGGGAACAATAGAGGAGAGTGTAGACAGGTGTGGTGTGTGTGTATGAGCTAGGGACAGTTAGATTCTGTAGGTTCTCCAAGGGGCTGCCAAACCGGGCAGTCTTAGAGAGTGGAGCCCCGCACACAAAGCAGACACTTCTGGGCGGCCAGTGAGTGCTGAGAGACCACACTATCTTGAGAAACAGAGCTGCTTGAGACTAGGATCCTGGCCTCAGCACCACCCAGCCGCATCTCAGAAGCAAACCAGGACCCTGCAGCCACTGGGGACAGAGACCTGTGACCACAACTGCAGACCCACAGACAACAAGAATCCAGACTTCCCCGCCTCAGATTTCTGTGAGTCAAAGAGCCTATCCCCCTCCCTGCAGGATTGCAGATAGCTCCATAGTAACTGATAGACCCGCCCCTCGCTCAGGCTGCTGTGTCCATATGGGAATTTAAGCCTGGGCATGCAGAGAGACTGGAATCTGCTCCCTACAACAAAATCAGGCGAACAAACCTGAAGCCCAGGCAGGGCAGCAGTGCCACCTGACTTCGATTCTGGGCAAGTGCACACCGAAGTCTGTTTTCCGCAGTGCAGGCACACCACAGTGCTACTGTGCAGCCCAGTCCCCCATGGTGACCAGAACCCAGATTCTCCCAGCAACAGGCAGCACTGAGCACCACTCACTAGACTCTGTTTATTACCGTGTGCACCTGGAATCCCTGACTCACAGCGCATTCACGCTAAGAGCCAGTGACTCCAATTCTTGGTGCATGCGCACACAGGGACCCTGATTCTCAACAGGAAGCCGCACGAGGAAACAGAGTCTCTGGTACTAGAATCTTGGTGCAGACACAGGGAAACTTTGACTTCTGGCATGCGCCAGGGGACTCATTTTCAGCACACGCCAACAGCTCGGTGCAGGCGGGATCCCTGATTCTAGGTGTGCACATGAGACCACACTGAATGCTGGTAACACTGAACCTGGGCAAGCCTGGTTCCCACCAACCCACGGCAGCCACACGTCCTAGTGTCGGAGCACTTCAGTGACACTCGGGTGGTGCAAAGCTCCCACAGCATATGGCCCAGGTCCACGCAACTCAAACTTTCAACCTTCTGGTGATAGTCAGAATGGGGAGACAACACAATCCCCAGAGGAAAAAAAAAATGAGGAGTCACCAAGAAAGGAAATTAGTGAAATTTAAGCATGCAACATGACCGAAAAGTAATTCAGAGTAATGGTCATGGAATTCATACATCGAATGGATGAGAAAATCAACAACCTATGCAAAATCAGGAAGAAATGAAAAGTGATGTAGCTACAATCAAAAACACCATGGAAAGTTCAACATTAGACTAGAAGAAGCAGAGGACCAAATTAGTGAGTTATAAGATAGGTACAGAACAAGCTCAATCTGAACAGCAACTGGAGAAAAAAAATAAAAAACAGGAGGAAATCAATCCTAAGGCAGCTTTGGGAATACATGAAACGAAGTAACATATATATAATAGGGCTGCCAGAAGGACAATAAGTGCAGCAATGATTAGAAAATCTATTTGAAGAAATAATGACATAAAATTTACAGGATATGGGGAAGAAAAAAGTTACACAAGTACAGAGAGTCCCAAGCAGGATCAATCCCAAAAGGCCCACACCAAGACACGTTATAATTTCAATGGCAAATATTAACAACAAAGAGAGAATCTTAAAGGTGGCAAGACAGAGACAGAGAGTTACCTACAAAGGATCCCCCACCAGACTATCAAATGATTTCTCAACAGAAACACATCAAGCTGAAAGGGAATGGGTAGAGGTACACAAAGTGATGTAAAGCAAAGGACTGAATCCAAGAATATTCTACCCAGCAAGACTATTAATCAAAACTGAAGGGAAAATAAGGAGCTTCACAGATAAAGAAAAGGCTAAGGGAGTTTATCACCACCAAATCAGCAATGCAAGAAATGCTAAAGGGAATACTGTAAAAACAAGAAATAAAAATGTAAGAAGGGACACAGACACAAAAATAGTTATGACTATAAACAAGTACCTTTCAGTAATAAGTTTAAACATAAATGGACTAAATGCTCCTATCAAAAGACATCGAGTGTCTAAATGGATAAAAAAATACAACCCATATATATGCTGTCTACAAGAGACCCACCTCAGAACAAGGGACTCACACAGACTGAAAGTGAAGGGATGGAAAAATGTCTTCAGGCAAACGGAAATGAAAAAAATATCTGGTAGCAATACTTATAACTGACAAAATAGACCTCAAAGTGAAGGACAATAACAAGAGATAAGGAAGGCCACTTCATAATACTAAAGAGATCGATAGAACAACAGGATATAATCCTGATAAACATACATGCACCCAACGCAGGAGCACTCAAATAAATAACAAAACTCCTGGAAGATATCAAGGGATAGATCGACAACAATACAATCATAGTGTGTGATTTTAATACACCACTCAATAATTCCTCTAGACAAAAAATCAGCAAGGACACAGCAATTGTAAATGACTCACTAGATCAGATGGACTTAGCTGACATCTTCAGAACATTTCACCCCAAATCCTCAGAATATACATTCTTCCAAGTGCCCATGGGACATTTTCAAAAATAGACCACATATTGGGTCACAATCAAAGTCTCCCCAAATTCAAGAAGATTGAAATCATACAAAGCATCTTCTCAGACCACAATGCCATAAAATTAGTAATAAATTACAATAAAAACAATTCAAAAATCTCAAACACTTGGAAGCTGAATAGCATGTTATTAAATAATGACTGGGTTACCAATGAGATCAAAGAAGAAATTAAAAGCATCCTGGAAACTAATGACAACAAAAACACAACAATATAAAATTTCTAGGACACAATGAAAGCAGTCCTGAGAGGGAAGTTTATAGCTCAATAGGCCTACCACAAAAACAAGAAAAAATGGTAGTAAAAAATCTAACTCTACAACTCAAAGATTAGAAATAGAGCAACAAGAAAAGGCCAGAGTGAGCAGAAGGAAGGAGATAATAAAGTTCTGAGCAGAAATAAATGACATAGAGACCAAAAAGAAACAATACAAAAGATCAATGAAAACAAAGAGCTAGTTCTTTGAAAGGATAAACAAGGCTGATGAACCTCTAGCCAGGCTCACCAAGAAGCAAAGAGAGAGGACCCAAATAAACAAAATGGGAAATGAGAGAGTCAAAATAACAACAGACCCCACAGAAATACAAAGAATTATTAAAAAATACTATGTATGAAGAACTCTCCTCCAACACACTAGACAATCTGGAGGAAATGGACATATTCCTAGAAAAATACAACCTTCCAAAACTCAATGAGGAAGATTGAAAACATCTCAATAGGCCGATAACTATGGAAGAAATTGAATCAGTTATCAAAAAGCTCCCAGCAAACAAAAGCCAGGGGCCACATGGCTTCAAAGGGAGTTATACCAAACATTAAAGGAAGAACTAAAACCAATGCTCCTCAGACTATTCCAAAAAATTCAAGGGGAAGGAGCACTTCCAAACTCCTTCTATGAAGACAGCATCACCCTAATACCAAAACCAGCTAAAGACAACACAATGAAAGAGAAATATAGGCCAATATCCCTCATGAACATGGATGCCAAAAACCTCAACAAAATTCTAGCAAATCAGATCCAGCAGTACATCAGAAAGTTCATACACCATGAACAAAGAGGATTTATTCCGGGGATGCAAGGATGGTACAATATCTGCAAATCAATAAACATGATATATCACATAAATCAAATTGAGAGATAAAAATCACATAATCATATCAATTGATGCAGAAAAAGCATTTGACAAAACCCAACACTCCTTCTTGATAAAAACTCTCAGCAAGGTGGTAATAGGAGGATCATACCTCAACATAATAAAAGCCATATATGAAAACCCCACAGCCAACATCATACCAATGGAAAAAAAACTAAAACCATTTTCCCTAAGAACAGGAACAAGACAGGGATGCCTACTTTCACCACACCTGTTCAACATAGGACTGGAAGTACTAGCCATTGCAATCATACAAGAAGAAGAAATAAAAGGCATCCAAAATGGAAAAGGAGAAGTAAAATTGTCCTTATTCACAGATGACATGATATTGTACATAGAGGACCCTAAAGACCCCATGTAAAATTACTAGGCTTACTGAATGAATTTGGCAATGTAGCAGGATACAAAATTAATGCCAAGAAATCTATGGCATTTCTTTACACAAATAGTGAACTTATAGAAAAAGAGATTTAAAAAGCAATTCTATTTACCATCACACCAAAAAAAAAAAATAAATAAAAGATACCCGGGAAATAACTTAACTAGAGAGATAAAAGATCTATATGCGAAAAACTACAGGACACAGAAAAAAGAGATAGAGGAAGACATCAACAGATGGAAGAACATAATGTGTTCATGGATTGGTAGAATCAACATCATCACAATGTCCATACTACCCAAAGCAATCTACATATTCAATGTAATTCCCATTAAAATACCAAAAGCATATTTCACATATCTACAACAAACTTTCCAAAAATTCATCTGGAATAAAAAAAAGACCCCGAATAGCTGCAGCAATCCTGAGAAAGAAGTACAAAGTAGGTGGGATATCAATACCAGATATCTAGCTGTATTACAAAGCCACTGTTCTTAAAACAGCCTGGTACTGGCACAAGAACAGACATATAGATCAATGGAATAGAATAGAGAACCCAGAATTTGGGAACCCCTTTTACATCCCACGGGGTTCAGGGTTTTGGTTCAGGGTTCGGGTTCTGGAGAAGGCCGCACACAAATGAAAGCGAGTTAAAAAAGTATTAATTTGGGAATATTGGGGGCCAGACAGGAGCCCACCTCTAGTGGGAGGACTACACACTGTTCTGGCCTTGCTATCCCTTTTATTGAGACTTTGGGATACACCTATAGCCCTTAGGCAGGAAACTACAATAAAAGAAATTTACATAGACAAACAGAGGTGGAGGCTGCTTCAACTAACAATGTTTCAACTAAACAGTGAGTGATTAGAGCAATTAAGTTTGTTGACCAGCCTTCCAGGTTTCCTGTCCTCAACTTTCTATTAGTGAGACAATGATCAGTTTCCAGCACCAGAAATGGACCCAAACCACTATACCCAATTAATATTCTACAAAGGAGGCATGAACATACAATGGAGTCAACAGAGTATCTTCAATAAAATGGTGTTGGGAAAATTGGACAGATACATGCAAAAAAATGAAACTAGACCACCTACGTACACCATACACAAAAATGGACTCAAAATGTATAAAGGACTTAAACATTAGATGGGAAACCATAAAAATTCTAGAGAAATCCACAGGCAGCGAAATCTCAGATATGCTGAAGGAACTTCTTCACTGATACTGCTCTTCGGGCAATGGAAACTAAAGAGAAAATAAACAAATGAGACTATATCAAAATAAAAAGCTTTTGCACAGCAAAAGAAACCATCGACAAAACAACAAGAAAGCCCACTGCATGAGGGAACGTATTTGCCAATGTCATCACCAATAAGGTTTTAATCTCCAATATTTACAGGGAACTCATACATTTTAACAAAAGGAAGATAAACAATCCAATCAAAAAATGGTAAAGGACCTAAATAGACACTTTTCAAAGGACAGAAGGAAGAACAAGAGACATATGAAAACATCCTCAAAGTCATTAATTATCCGAGAGATGCAAATCAAAACAACAATGCGGGACCATATCACACCTATCAGAATGGCTATCATCAACAAATCAACACAACACAAGTGTGGGTGAGGATGCTGAGAGAAAGGTACTCTTTTGCACTGCTGGCAGGAATGCAGACTGGTGTAGCCACTGTGGTGAACAGTATGGAGTTTCCTCAGAAAACTAAAAATGGAACTCCCATTTGACCCAGTGATACCACATCTAGGAATATATCCCAAGAAACTAGAAACACCAATAAAAAGGATATATGCACCACTATGTTCATAGCAGCACAATTCACTATAGCTAAGATTTGGAAACAGCCTAAGTGCCCATTAGCAGATGAGTGGATTAAAAAACCGTGGTACATCTACACAATGGAATACTACGCTGCAGTAAAAAAGAAGGAGTTCTTACCATTTGCAACAGCATGGATTGAACTGAAGATCATTTTGCTAAGTTAAATAAGCCAGTGAGAGGAAGATAAATACCACATGATCTCACTCATTTGTGGAATATAATGAACAACATAAACTGATGAACAGGGACAGATCCAGAGACAGAGAAGCATCAATCAGACTGCCAAACCTCAGAGGGAAGATAGGGGAGAGTGGGGGAAAGGAAGAGAGATCAACCAAAGGACATGTATTCAGGAATATAAGCCTAACCAAGGGACATGAACACCAGTGCAAGGAGGACATGAGTGAGGGGGATGTTGGGGAGTTAATGGAGGGATGAGGACACATATGCAATACCTTCATCAACAAAGAAATTAAAAAAGAGGTTCAAGTGTTGTTATTTGGTCACTGACTTTACAGGAGGCTCAGGTGGAGCACCACCAGCATGCCGGCCTCTTCTGACTTATGTTGTAAACAGTTGCTGAGATGATTACCATAGCCACAGAACAGATGGTTTTGATGGGGAGGGGGGATGGCAATTATTGCAACAGCTGGTGGGACACCTCTGTATGAGATCCCTAGCATGGTGCTGGCTGGGATCATAGGATTCACCATCTACAGAGGAGAGAATGAATCATGCAGTACAGTAGCTCAACTTATCGGGCTCCTCTGGGAGAGTCAGTGGGGAAGTCCCTGTGACAGACAAAGTAGACACTAAAATTAAAAATGATACTAAGGTACGGACAACATTTAATTTATAAAGAAATTGTCTTCTGTTATTTAAGAATGACTAAAAGCAAATGGTGGGTCTGGGGAAGAATCAAGAATTGCAGATCCCTTTATGAAGTTTCTGCATAGGATACAAAGTGTGAATTATTCAGGGTTTTTTCATAAGTGTTGATTTAAATTACAATATACTTAAATGTTTAAATTGAACATCTGCATTGTTAAAATTTTCAGAATAAATTTTTCCTCAAAATGCAATCTCTTGTCCAATTTTACCCCAAACATGTAAATACAAAGTGTTTGGATAGTGAGTTGCATTCTTGGCTCTAAATTTCCCCATGTTTCCTTTGACCATAAGTGCATACCAGTACAGTCTTTGAACTGAACTCAATGCAAAAGGAAGCAGTGTGCTTCGTCTTCATGCCATGCTACCCTGTTTTCCAATTAGAGCATGCAAAGAGTTGAGGAACCTCCAACAGGCTGCAAAACAACTGTTGACCTCCTCCCTGTGGCATTTTATATGTCCTCAACCTTTAAAGGAATAGAGTAAGTAGGAAAAGAAATTACAGAAGGAATGATATAAAAGTTTGAAGAAGTCTAAATGTAAGCATCCTTTTGCTTATTGAAATGACATCAGCACTTTTCTGAAGTGGGAATAATAAGATTGAAACAGAGATTGCCAGTTAAACTGAACCAGTTAGCATCCCTGACTATACTTCTGAATGAAATGAACAAAAGTTTCATTAGATAGTGACATGTATTTTATTGTAGAACTACTCATGCACTTTCTCTTCAACAGTTTGACATTTAATGCACCACAAAGATATGCTCTCTCAAACATTGAGCTATCTTGAATCCTAAGTATTTTTTATTAGTGAATGTAAACAAACATCACAAATGGGAGAGGTTTTTAAAAGCTCACCTATTGGACTGTTGAGTGTAAAGTTACCAACAAGCCTTCCAACTTGAATTTTTAAAAATTACCACAAAATTGTGTTGCTTTACTTGGGGCAAAGACCAAAGTAGTTAGCATAATAAATGTCAGGAGGCTGATGGACATAGATATTCAACAGGGTTGAAAATCTGTCTATTATTACCTAATGCTGACTGAACAGCAGAAAGCAATTCGCTTAACCTGATCACCCTTTATTTTTAACCAAACCTTACCTTTGTGTTTGCTTTGCTAATGAGCAAAATGTGTAAATAAAAAGCAGTGCGTCTGGACAGTTGTGGAACCACTGATTTTTCTATGTCTATAGAGTAAGTACCCTTCTGGCTCCATCAATGCCTTCTAAATTTATATTTCTTGTCTAGTGTATCCATTTATGTTGCAGCCCCTTCTCCAGATTCCTGAACCCTTGCTGTAAAAAACACTGAGGCATTTATGTCGCCCAAGACAGGGACTGGAGAAGAAGTTTTGCCAGAGCAAAGAAAGGAAGTCCAAGGAAAAACAGGTGGGATCACCGGGAAAAAAGGTAGGGAAATTCACTGAGCATTAAGCTAGCCCCAAGCATTGGAATTTGTGATCCAAAATGGGCGAGGGTGTCTTTTGTTTCAAGCCAGGCCATAATGGGTATGGATTTGTCCAAAAGGCAAAAATACCATTGTAAATCTTTAGCTTCCATGCTCAAGGATAAAGGAATTCAAATGTCAAAATGTACTCTATTAATTTGGCTCAAGAAAAAGCAGTGTTTTGTCATATTTAACTATGTGGTTCTTGTTCAAATTGAATTGTTCCTATTTTGTATTGGGATCAAAAGTCTGTAATAATTAAAAAAGCACTGCCACAAAATCTTCCACCTCTGGTGTGGAAAGACTCAGCAGCTAGAGAGGATAGAGCAATTACTCTTCTCGGAGGGGGACTCTTCAATGCTTTGTTTAAAAATTACCATAGCACACCTTGGGACAGGCAGAGTTTAGCTAAAATATCTTTAAAGGGTAGTCAATGCTATGGAGAGAATAAATCCGGGAAAAGAACTTTGATTTATTAAGTCTTGTCTATATGTTTGTTGATTTGTCCTTTATGTTTGGTTAAATGTGTTTATTGTTAGTTTACTAGGCATGCCCTTATTTAATTTAATAAGAATAGAAACCTAGGCAACCAGGCCATTTAATGAATTTCCCCAAAGCAAACAGGATGTGGAGACACACGTGGCCCATTTATCAATAATTGTTTTTCTTTCAGTGAGCCTATAAAATAGATGCCCACTCTCGAGAGTGCTATTTAAAAAGTCTCATTTTCGCTATGTTTTTTATTTTCTGGTCCGTCATTTAACATTTAGCAGAATTTGGGCATATGTCTGGGATTTATGTACTCATGAAGAGAAAAGGCTGACTTAATACAAAAGTGTGCTCCATCTTATCTTAGACTAGAAGCCCGGTGCACGAAATTCGTGCACGGCGGGGGGTTGTCCCTCAGCCCAGCCTGTACCCTCTCCAATCTGGGACTCCTAAACGGGCAGTCAGACATCCCTCTCACAATCCAGGACTGCTGGCTCCCAACTGCTTGCCTGCCCGCCTTCCTGATTGCCCCTAACTGCTTCTGCCTGCCAGCCTGATCACCCCCTAACCACTCCGCTGCCAGCCTGGTTGATGCTTAACTACTCCCCTGCCAGCCTGTTTGCCCCCAACTTCCCTCCTCTGCCAGCCTGGTCACCCCTAACTGCCCTCTCCTGCAGGGTTGATCACCTCCAACTGCCCTCCCTTGCAAGCCTGGTCCCTCTCAACTGCCCTCCCTTGCAGGCCTGGTCCCTCACAACTGCCCTCCCTTGCAGGCCAGGTGCCTCCCAACTGCCCTCTCCTGCTGGCCATCTTGTAGTGGCCATCTTGTGTCCACATGGGGGCAGGATCTTTGACCACATGGGGGCAGCCATATTGTGTGTTGGATTGATGGTCAATCTGTATATTACTCTTTTATTAGATAGGATAGAGGCCTGGTGCACGTGTGGGGGCCAGCTGGTTTGTCCTGAAGGGTGTCACAGATAAGGGTGGGGGTTCCCTTGGGGCGTGGGGCGGCCTGAGTGAGGGGCCTGTGGTGGTTTGCAGGCTGGCCACGCCCCCTGGCAACCCAAGCGGAGGCCCTGGTATCTGGAATTTATTTTCCTTCTACAATTGAAACTTTGTAGCCTGGGGCAGCAGCCATTTCTGGGGCGGCAGCCATTTCTGTGGCAGTTAATTCACCTTCTACAATTGAAAGTTTGTAGCCTTAAGCTGGTGAGCCCAGCCAGGGTGTGCGGAAAGCTTTGCTTCCCCTGTTGCCGCCGGCAACCCTGGTCTGCTCTCTCAAGCTCCATTCTGCCGCCATTTGTTTGAATTTGTTTACCTTCTATAATTGAAACTTTGTAGCTTGAGTGGAGGCTTAGGCCTGCAAAGGCTATGGAAAGCTTGGCTTGCTCTGTTACCTGGGAAACCTTGCTCTCTGTGGCTGTAGCCATCTTGGATTGGGGTTAATTTGCATACTCGCCCTGATTGGCTGGTGGGCGTGGCTTGGCTGGTGGGCGTGGCTTATGTAGCAGAGTGATGGTTATTTTGCATATTACCATTTTATTAGAGAGGATGGGTCTTGAGCTGAGCTCAATTGCTTTATGGATGATATAGAATAAAACCAGGAGTGTTTTTCTAAGGAAAAATAAAAATATACCAAAATGACCTACAGAAAATATACAAGCTTGGTTTAGGAAACAAAATCAGCGTTTCCTTAATAAAGGGTAGTTTTTGAATAATAATGGACCATATTCCATTGTTAACATTAAAGCCACTGAAAGTCAGTAAGTTTTCTCTGTTACAGAATTTGCCAAAGAATATGCCTTGAATAATAGTAATTGGCTTTAAAGTCTCAAAATTGTTGAAATATGGATAAATAGGTGAAACTAAAATGTAAGATTTGTGGTTGAGAGGTTTGAGACTCAGGAAACAATACACGGAGTCCAGGCCATGAAAAGGGGGAGGTTTTAATCTTGCGCTCCTGGGCGAAACTCGCTGGTCTGAGAGTGGGCCAGGGAAGTTTGAGCTAAAAATGGGGCATAGGTACTTATTTTATTCATCTTTTTAGTGAGGGGAGGGTGGAGGCCTTGATAGGTATGTAATTCCTGCCTTCAGCAAGGGTCTGGGAAGGAGCCAGTTATCTTTGTCACCATCTACCTTGCAGATGCTTGAATTGGCTCTAGACTTCTGCCCTGACTTGATCTAACATCCCTGCCTTTTGGTGACAGCAGGCGCCGAAATCGTCTTGGCTACTTCCTGCTGAGCAGGGGTGAAGAGGGTGGGGGATATTAAAGGCCAGAGTCAGACAGAGGCTGGTTGAGGGGCAGCCCAATGTAGGGATGCAGCAGGAGCTGGTTTACAGTCACCTGAGACATTTCCGCAATCCGGGAGCTGATTAATTTGAGGAGGCAGGGAGATACGGAAAAAAAGACACAGATGGGAATTAGGGGCCCTCTCAGGGGTAGGATCCAGGAACCTAAAGGGCTTTGGAGACAGCCGAAAAGAGAGTTGTCCCGGGAGTGTCTTGCATGTAATTCTACACTCAGCTTAGTCAGGGTCTACGCGTTGTGTTCCACCACTCCGGACTCGTTGATGTAGTAGCAGCATTATTCTTGAAGGAACATGCAGGTTCCTCCTCTTTCCGCAGTAAGAAGGTCTAGGGCCCTTCAGTTCTGCAGGGCTATTTGGGCTACCGATGTTACTTGCCTTTGCATGGAGGCTAAGGAGGTAATAGTAGACTCCAGGGCTATCTGGAGTTTGTCATTGAAATCCTGAGCAGAGATTATGCTGTTACTGAGGGCCTCCCCAGCTAGGCCTGTGGATGAAGCGATACTTACCCCCAACATGACAGGGAGGAAGGTGGACTGACAGGCCCGGGGGTGGGATGAAGGGGGCAACCAGGCAAGCTCCAACTCTCCATACAAGGTTATTTGGGGAACTACTGTGACCCCAAAGCAAGGCCTGGGCTCAGAGGAGTTTATGCAGTTGCTTAAGGTGCCATTGCACCAAAAGAAGGTACCCAGGCTGGCCTTGGTGGGACTGGCTGCAGTGTGGTTTTGGGTACAGTTCCAAGTGACCCATTCCACAGTTACCGGGTTGCTGGTCTGGTAGCATATCCGTGGGGGCAAGGTGGGTTCTGGAGTTTTGGGTTCCCAGAGGGGAATGCCAGCCAGGGGAGGTTGACATTCACTGTGTCCTTGGGTACCTGGAGGAGTCATGAGTGGGACTGCAGCCAGCAAAGGTCTTTGGAGAGAGACACATAAAAAGCAGTGCAAGACACTGGGCAGGGTTCGGGTCTTGTTAAGGAATAGTAGGGTGTGTTGGATAAATTGGAGCCAAGAAGACAAGCCTTTACCCGTGGGAAATCAGGCAGCTTCCATTTAAGGGAATGTTCGGCCTGTACGATGCTTTTGTAGACCTGGATTTGGGCTTCCTGGGCCATGACATATTCCCAGGAGATGTAGATGGTCCCTGAAGGGGTTGATCTCCAACCACCCCCATATAGTTTTCCCATAACTCACACAACAGATCACTGGTCCTAGGGGTCCCGGACCCTGATGTTGAAGGTCCCGTTCTTCCAGAAAAAGGGACCAGACCTGACCTCATTGTAGGCATCATGGATGACACAGCCTGACCAGCGGCAACCCCCATAGGTGTTGACGTCTTGATTACACCTGTCTGGGTTCCACTGGTCGTAAGCAAAGCAGGCATATGGTCGGCCACCATTGGACACTGACCGGTGTTCCACAGCAATCAGGATCTCTGCCTGGCATCAGGCCAGAAGGCAGTCCTGAGATGCTACCTGCTGGGTAACTTATGTGCTGTCCTAGTCGTAGGTTTCACGGATCTTGAACCTTCACACATAAGCAGGTGGGGGTGGGTGTAGATTGCCCAGGGCTGGGAGGAGAAGAAAGATGGGGAGGGTGGCTAACGCGGACCTTAGTGGGGCCCAACACCTCACATTCATAGAAGTCATGCTGCTCCGGGGTCCTCTTGAGTCTGGAGAGGTGGTGCCACGATGGATCTCCCAGTAGTTTGGCCGCAGTGGGGGCTGTAAGGATTACTGTGTGAGGTCCCATCCACCTGGTTTCCAAGGCCTTGGGATGTAGATTCTTAAGGAGAACTGAGTCCCCGGGCTGGAGGGGTGGTCCTCGCGAGCCTTGGTCAGCTGGTTCTGGCCTGGGTAGAGACCTGTCAGCGTGTTCCCGGAGCAGCTGCCTGGGTAGAGACAGGTATGGAAGATAGGTAGCCAGGAGAGAAGGGTCAGTAGGGAGATGATAGTTGAGCAAGAAGGGTCTCCCATATAGGAGTTCAAAAGGGCTTAAGAAGGTGGGGCTCCTTGGTGTAGCCTGGATTCTGGTCAGGGCCATGGACAGGAGATCCGGCCAGGGGCTGCAGATTTCTAGAGAGGGTTTTGTTAGATGGTCTTTAAGGAGGCCATTGTCCCTCTCGACCTTACCCGATGATTGAGGGTGGTAGGGTATGTGCAGTTTCCAGGAGATGCCAAGTGAGGTCCTAACCTGCTGAACGACCCTTGACATCAGAGCCAGGCCATTGTCTGATTGTATGGAGGTGGGGAGGCCGAACCTAGGGATTATGTGTGTTATCAGCCACAACCTCAGCAGTTTCCTTGCAGGTAGGGAAGACGTCTACCCACCCTGTCAAGGTGTCTACCATGGTAAGCAGATAGTCGGTCTTCTTGTGGGGAGGCATATGGGTGAAGTCTACCTGCCAGTACTGCCCTGGGAGGTGTCCCCTCATTTGATTGGTAGGAAAGTTGGGGCCCATTCCTCCCTGGGTTGAGATAGCTACACACGTGGAGCAGAAGGAGAAGGCACTCATGACTGCCACTTGCAATGTGGGCGAGGTGAAGAGGGGTTCAAGGAACCTCCAAAGTGCCAGCGGTCCAATGTGCAATGACTGGTGGACCTATTGGCCAATGGCCCCTACCTGAGCCTTGGGAAGGGCAATCGTGTTATTTATGAAGATACATCCCTCAGGACCAGAAGAGCCTCCCCGATGTAAGAGTTTATTTTTATTTTTTCTTCTCTATACTGAGGGGTAATGGAGGGAAGGGAAAGGAAGAAGATCGGGGCTGGGGACCCTTCACCCTGAGTTAAGCCTGTGGCCACTGCGTCTGTATGGGCATTTCCCTGCGTAACCATCTAGGAGTCTGTCTGATGGCCTCAGCAGTGCATGATGGCTACCTGAGAGGGAAACTGTAAGGTATCAAGTAAGTGGTTTATGAGTCTAGCATTGATAATAGGTGAGCCTTTAGTAGAGAGAAAACCCCTCTCCCTTAGAGGTTGAAAACTTTTAAAATGTAGTTATTAATTTTTATTTGATAAAGCTTCCTGCCCCGACCCGCGGGTAAAGTCAACGCGGACCCTAGAGGGGGAGTGGGAATGAAAGGACAAGAGGCACAAGAGACGGAGACAAGACAGGCTTTCTGATCAAGTCTCGTTTATTGCAAGGTATACGGGGTAGATATAGTCAGGGAGAGAGAGGGAATTCCTCTAATGATGTCAGCGGGAGGGTAGTTAGGCCGTAAATATCAAGAATAGGTTATCTCAACAGAGAGGTCTTGCTGTGCCCCAGCTGCCAGAATGTCTGCCGCCAGGGTGCCTAAGTAATAACTGTCAAGAGCCCCCTGTTGTGCAAACAATGTTATCTTTGGTCATCCCAATGTAGTTCTGGGAGCACAGTTTCCCACAGGTCCCCCTTTTTTATATTATATTGGCCAGGGAACGCTCCTTGAGGGGGCTGTGCCTGTCTTAGGTCAGGAGATCACATATACCCGGCCTACACACCTTACCCGTCATGGGCTGACTGGGCAGCTTTTGGCCCAGCGCCTGTCTTAGGAGGTGTGGCGGTCCCGTTTCAAATTTTGGGTATACTCTCCAGTTGCCCGTCTTTGGCTATCCAGCCCAGCTCACCAAGGGTAGGAAAGAGGAACGTTTACCTTCAGACAGTGTCTGAGTAAGTTCCCATATACACGTCCCTGTCGGCCATTTCAAGTTTGTGGTAATGGACCTGTATGGGTTTCATTTGGATGGCTTCTATTTGTTGCTTAAGAAATGCCATGAGTTTGTTGAATAAGAAAGGACCTAGCGATAGTAGGATCAACAGGCCGAGCAGGGGTCCTAATAAGGGAAGGAGATAGGGGAGGAATCCATTCAGCCCACTCCAAAGAGGGTTTTCGAACAGCTCCTTTCGCCTTTTCACCAGGTCTTCTTGTAATTTCTTTATCTTGTCTCGGACGATTCCGGATTTGTTGGCGTAGAAGCAACAGCGTTCCTGTAGGGCTAAGCATATCCCTCCCTGTTCTGCTGGGAGTAAGTCTAACCCCCTTCTGTTTTGTAGGACAACCTCAGCCAGTGAATCAATCTGGTCCTGGAGATCATTAATGGTACCAGAGAGAGCTTGGACATCGTCGATTAATTGGTTAGATAATTTTGTATAGGAATGTATTGCTACCCCTAGACCTGCTGTGCCAGAAGCCATAGCTCCAGAGACCCCTAGACCTACAAGTCAGGGGATGAGCTGGATAGCTCGCTTACTGCGTCCAGCAATGTAGTCAAGGCTGGGTAGGGGAATAGGCTCCTTCCCCGGAATAATATCAATATCGGGGAGAACAATGGCCTGTACACATAGTCCCGTCCAGTTTGTAGGTAGGGCCATGAAGGCCATGTTTCCTCCACACACAAACACTTGCCCGGGAGTGGGACAGAGAGATGAGGTATAGTTGACAATAGAGGAGCAATTTGTAAAGGTAGTGAATCCTACGTCTAAATCATAGTTATCATTTTGGGGGTGGCTTTGTAAGCACAGGGATGTATTAAATCCTATAGGTTGGATCCTAAAAGGCAAGCCAACACTACAGTTCCCCTTAGGTTGTACATTGGTAGTATTTGCTGGGATGGCAAGGGGCATGGGTGTACCAAGGGTCATACACAACCAGCAGTCCTCCGCAAGGGTTGGGTTGGTAACATTCAGAGCTCTGAGTGTAGCCTCCAAGATGTTGGAGGTTTGGGTGTCAAGATCTATGCCCCGAGATTTGGGCAGAGCCAAAGGGTGGTACTGTAGGGGCGGATACATGTGTTTAATAATTTCTTCAATCTGTTTCTGAACCATGGCTTCCCTTACCCTGTCTGTTGGCCCACCGCCATCAGACACGTGGATCGGTGCTTGCGGTGGCCAGCAAATATCTTTGCCGACTGTGCCACGGCAGGAGGCTTGGAGTGCCCTAGAGGGTGGCTATAATCATACTCGCCTCCAAAGGAACCACTATATGTTCTTTGTAAGACGGCCGTTAGGTATATTTTCCCATCTGTGTGAGAACACTGCTGGACACTGTTATAACAGGTAGAGTGTAGTTCTATGGCCTCTTGACAATCGCTGGGGCAGGGCCCTGGTTCGCCATTAACCATAGGTATGATTTTGGGCTTCCCAACACATTTCCAGCTTTGTTCGTATCCTCCCCCCATTTGTCTCTTATAAATTAAATAAGCTGTACTGCTGCCACAATCGGCTATCCGGGTGTAAGAAGTGGGAATCACCCCACTCTTACCTCCTCTGCAGTCGCAAGGGTTTCCAAACAGCTTCAAAAGTAACTCTTGCTTGTTTATTGGGGGTCCCAGTCCGCCGTTAGTCATAGGTACCAGGATCAACATTATTCCTTGTAGTAGGATCTGGGTAATTGTCTCCATGACCTGTAAATAAAGAAAAGCTTGTCTCAGGGAGAGTCTTCTTCCCTGGAGTCTGTTAACTCATTATCCTCATTATCGTTCTCAATGCTCTTATCCACTTGTTTTACTAGGCGTTCAGGGAGCCATCTGGCTGATTTCATTTCTTTGGAGTAAATGCATACTGACCCTCGGCCCCAGATGAGCACAGGGTCTGGCCCATGCCATGAGTTGTTTAGGGGATCCTTCCACATTACTGAGGCGAATTGTTTCTTTGTTTCCGTTTGCCAAAAGCGAGTAGCTGCTGATGACCCATTGGCATCCAAGTTTAAAAAATTAAGAATAAAGAGTGCATGTGATATTAGATTTCTGGGGGACCCCTTGATGGGGTACCATTCCCCCTTTTTTATTTTATCTATAGTAATTTTGAGGGAAAGGTTAGCTCTTTCTACAATACCTTGGCCTTGAGGGTTATATGGGATGCCTGTTATGTGAGTAATATTCATTTGTTTGCAAAATTTAGAGAAGCCGGAGCTGGTGTAACCAGGACCATTATCAGTTTTAATTTGTTGAGGGCAGCCGAGAACTGAAAAGCTAGTTAAAAGGTGAGCTATTACATTTTTTGTAGCTTCTCCGGTTTGTAGAGTTGCAAATATAAATCCACTATAAGTGTCAATGCTGACATGTATATATTTGAGATTTCCAAACTCAGGGAAGTGTGTGACGTCCATTTGCCATAGAGCATTAGGAATTAAGCCTCGTGGGTTTACCCCTAGATGAGGGGTAGGGAGATGTAGAGTGCAAATAGAGCAAGTTTTAACAATTTGTCTAGCTTGTTCTCTGGTTATTTTATACATAAGCCGGAGGGTGCGAGCGTTAAGATGATGTAACTGATGAGCTTCTTGTGCTCGGGTTATTTGGGAGGGACTATCAACAATTAGTGAGTAGGCTGATGTGGAGGGACGAGTGGCCAGGTCTGCTAGCTGATTACCTGTTGTCAGTGGCCCAGGTAGGTCAGAATGGGCACGGAGGTGTCCGATAAAGAAAGGGTCAGACCTTTTTCTGATCAAATCCTGTAATTGGCTAAATAATTTGCCAGTGTGAGAGCTATGTTTTATCTGTCCACATGTCTCTAATTGAGGTACAGCCTGGGCGATATAAGCACTGTCTGTGTATAGATTAAAGGCTTTCGTGGGGAAGGCTGAAAAAACTGCTATGACAGCATGTAGCTCGGTTATTTGGGCGGAGGAGCTGTTAGTCTGAAATTGGATAGTGATGGAGTCCCAAACATAGGCAGCTATGCCTGTGGAAGAACCGTCCGTGAAAACGGACAATGCTTTAGGAAGAGGTTTAGTGGAAGTGATCTTTGGAAAGATAAACTCATGTCTGTTGGCAAAATCAATAAGTTTGTTTGGAGGGTAGTGATTGTCTATAGAGCCCGCATAAGAGGCAAGAGCGACTGGCCAAAATTCGGTGGCTTGCATTAGCCAGTCAACTTGCTCTTTAGGGTAAGGTTGAATGATAATATCAGGTTCTTTTCCAAAGTAACGCTTGCCATGATCTCTACCTATCATGATTAAGTCAGAGACTGCTCTATAGTAAGGGTTTAAGACTCGTTTGGGAGATGCTGGGAGATGAACCCACATAAGAGGTGCTGTCTGCCAGAAAACTGCAGTGGGGGAGAGGGTGGTCCTACATATGATGTATTGTAACGGAGAATCATAATCCATAAAGGTGATGGTTTGATTTTGGATAGCTTGCTCTACTATGGCAATGGCTTTGCGTCCCTCAGCAGTAAGTTCCCTCGGTGAGGTGGGACAGCTATCTCCTTGGAGGATGTCAGAAAGAGGCTTAAGCTCATGTTTGGTGAGTCTTAAGTAAGGCATTAGCCAATTTATATCTCCCAATAGTTTTTGGAAGTCATTGAGAGTTTTTAAACTATCTAGTCTGAGGGTTAGTTTTGGAGAGGAGATAGTGGACCCTCTCATTTGGAATCCAAGGTATGTATAAGGGTCTTTTAGCTGGACTTTATCAGGAGCAATTTGTAGGCCATGAGATTTTAATGCCTGCTGGAGATCAGTATAGCAGCTTAGAACTTCCTCTCCAATTTTGCCTGCTACCAAGATGTCATCCATATAATGAATGATATATAGATCAGGCCATCGGTCTCGAATAGATTGAATAGCCGAGGCTACAAAAGACTGACATAGCGTAGGACTATTTGCCATGCCTTGAGGGAGGACTTGCCACTGGAATCTCTGCATAGGGGCACGGAAATTAATTGAGGGGAGGCTAAATGCAAAACGTTTTTGGTCGTTAGGATGTAAAGGGATGGTGAAAAAACAATCTTTCAGGTCTATGATAATTTTGTAATATCCAAGAGGTATGGCCACAGGGGAGGGAAGGCCTGGCTGTAAAGTTCCCATTAAAACCATAGTTTTGTTAACTGCTCTAAGGTCTTTAGGGCTACAGATGATCATTCCTAGCTGAGCTAATAAATCCCTTCCCCATAAATTAATGGGGAGCCCAGTGATAATATAGGGCTGGATAGTACCTTGGTTGCCTTCCTGGTCCCTCCAAGTTAGTACTTTAGAACTTCTTTTTGGATTTCTACTTTGTCCTATACCTTTAAGATGCGTGAGGGTATCTTCTACTGGCCATGTTTGGGGCCAGTCTTCCTCTTTTATAATGGTTACATCAGCACCAGTGTCTACTAAACCAGAAAACTCCTTCCAGTCTAACCATAAAGTCATTAGAGGTTTTTGGGCTGAAAGTACTTCAGACCAGTAGACATCAGATGAACCAAATCCTTGAGCACCTCAGGCACCAATGAGTGCTTTGTTAGTGGCAGAGATAAGAGGAAGGAGTAATAACTGAGCGAATCTCTGACCTGAGGGGACAGTATTAATATGTTTTGGGGAAGAGACCATCACTTTGATTTCTCCAGTATAGTCATTATCAATCACTCCGGGGTACACTAGAAGCCCATCCATAGTGTTACTACTTCTACCAACTATAAGCCCGAAAGTTTCTTTAGGCAAAGGCCCAAACACTCCCGTAGGAAGCGCCTGTACTCCCATCTCTGGAGTTAAGACTGCGTGGGTGGTGGAACTGAGGTCCAATCCGGCACTTCCTGCTGTTGCCCTGAGGAGACTTGAAACCGATTGTGTGTTGCTGGAACAAAGCTGACTGCCCCGTAAATTTGTTTGTGTTTGGGGGGCCTGGGCCTGGCCCCCATTCCCGTTTCCCTGGCTCTGACTTTGTGGCAGAGGGAGGGGTTGGCCCTGGGCATCCCTTTTTGATTTACATTCATTAGCCCATTGTTTTCCCCTCTTACATCTAGGGCAGAGCCCTGGAGTGGGTGACTTGGAGGTAGTTGCTGTTTTACCTGCTTTGCAATCCTTTGCAAAGTGACCAATTTCTCCACAACTAAAACACTTATTTTTATTTTGGTGAGACAGAAACTGCCTGACTGTGTAACCCTGCATAGCAGCAGCCATAGCAAGACCTTGCTGATAGGCGGCCCCTATATCTGAGCAAAGGCGAATGTAGCCAGATAAATCAGTTTTCTTTTTATAAGGGCGAATGGCTGCTTGACAAGCCGCGTTAGCATTCTCAAAAGCAAGTTGTTTAACGAAATCAGTCCCCGCCTCAGCACTACCGAAAATTCTACCTGCAGCTGTAATGAGGCGGTGGACAAAGTCAGCAAATGGCTCGTCAGGCCCTTGCTTGATACCAGTGAGTGAGGCGCTCACGTCCCCCTTTGAGGGGATTTTTCTCCAGGCTTTAGTGGCTGCTGCCTGGATCTGAGCAAAAAGACCTGCATCAAACTGCATTTGTTGGTCGCTGGTAGTATAATTACCCTCTCCAGCTAACATGTCATATGTCCAGTTATTGCCAGCTTGCGCATTGCGTCTAGCAGTGTCACGGCAGTTTTCAACATACTCTGATTTCCATAATAAGTAATCGCCCCCCGATAGGGTGGCGCGAGCCAAAGAACGCCAGTCTCCAGGGGTAAGCCAATTTCCTGCTACTGACTCTACAATAGCCATAGTATAGGGTGCAGTAGCACCATACTGGGCTACCGCTGTCTTAATTTCTTTTATAACTTTAAAGTCAAAACCATTATGGTGCCTCCAAACCTGTCCCTGAGCATCAGTGGTCTCTGTAACGGGAAAAGCCTCTAAATCCCCATGCTCTATGGAAGCTTCAGGTTTAGGCTGGATCTTAGGGGTTGCCCCTCTAACGGGGGGCTTTGGTTTAGGCTTGGGCTCTATATTATTACTCTCCTCAGTTTTACCTGTCTGTAATTCTTCGAGTTGCTGGATTAGTTCTTGATGTTCCTTTTCTAATTTTATTTGTTCCTTTAAAAATTGAATTTTATCTCGAAGTAGTTTCTGAGGGTCTATGGCAGGACATGCCAGGGAAGGCGCACTGGGCGCAGGAGCATAAGGTGGAGGGTGCTGAGTGAGGGTTGGCCAGTCAGGATTGTGGTATTTGGCTGCTTCCTCTTTAAGATCAGCCCAGTCATCATGTCCTAAGTCGTCTGAAACCTGGAGGACTTGTTTAAGGGAGGGATAAAGTTTCTTTTCCTTAGGTCGAGCCTCCAGAGACCCTTTACTGCTAGAGGGAGACAGAGACCTGAGGTTATGGCTAGGGGGTTTTTCTGGCCGCTCCGTTAAGGAGGGGCTTTTTCCCCCGAGTGGAGGCGTGGGTTCCTGAGGGTTTTTGTGTGAATCTTTTTCTTTTTTGGGGTGAGGACCTTCGTCCTCGCTATCAAATGACATTAAGTCTTCCTCCTCCTTAGGTTTAGAATTTTTAAGTTTTGGGGAAACTCTATCTCTTTTCCCTTCTTGTCTTAATAGCTCTTCTCCTGCCTCAATCGCTCCTGCTATGACGGGGTCTCTTTGTTTCTGAGATAAGATTTCATCTATGAGATTCCAATAGGAAAAAGCAGTAATGGGGACCTGCTCTGGCCCAAAAGTCTGATAATAGTCTTTAAGAGCGTCTCCTACCCGCTTCCATCTTTTTTCATCAATAGTACCTTCCTGTGGAAACCACGGACAAACATCCTTAACATACTCAAAATATTTTAACAATTGTTTTACAGAAACCTTTACCCCTCGTGCCTTTAAAGCCTGTTTTAGTCCCTCTACGAACATTTCATGCTGACTTATTTCTTGTCCCATAATCGCTGTTCACTTACCGAGGTTCAGAAGAAATGGCAGGTTCCCGTTTAATCTCCTCCTCCTTTTAATTTCTTTTTTGCCGGCTCTCCGAACAGCGTTTCTCACTGAGTCCCCCGTGCTCGGCCACGTTGGGCGCCACTTTGCCCCGACCCGCGGGTAAAGTCAACGCGGACCCTAGAGGGGGAGTGGGAATGAAAGGACAAGAGGCACAAGAGACGGAGACAAGACAGGCTTTCTGATCAAGTCTCGTTTATTGCAAGGTATACGGGGATAGATATAGTCAGGGAGAGAGAGGGAATTCCTCTAATGATGTCAGCGGGAGGGTAGTTAGGCCGTAAATATCAAGAATAGGTTATCTCAACAGAGAGGTCTTGTTGTGCCCCAGCCGCCAGAATGTCTGCCGCCAGGGTGCCTAAGTAATAACTGTCAAGAGCCCCCTGTTGTGCAAACAATGTTATCTTTGGTCATCCCAATGCAGTTCTGGGAGCACAGTTTCCCACAGCTTCCCATGTGATTTCAAGTATATGAGATCAGCCTAATTCAATTTTAAAAAATTCATTTAAGAAAAGAGAATGAATTATTGAATCATTCCAGGGCCCTTAAAATGTCCCAAAGTCACCTCTCCATTAAAGTCTTGAAATTTAACTTGTAAACACTATCACATACACACACACACACACACACACACACACACACACACACACACTAGAGGCTTAGTGCATGAAATGCATGCAAGGGGGGGGTGTCCCTCAGTCCAGCCTGCACCTTCTCGAGGAACAAAAGATGGAGTTCCTTCATGTGAGAGGGGGCCAGGAGAGATAAGGATCAGTGTTACAGAAGACCTATAGCCTATGGGGGGAGAAGACCTGCAAGGGTTGCTGGAGGTAGATCTTCTGGGTGTCCTTGGTGAGAGCAGTGGCTGCAGCCAGAGCCCGGAGGCAGGGCTGCCAACCCTGAACCATGGGATCAAGCTGTCTGGACAGGTAGGCTACGGGGGTGAAGGCTGGCCCTAGGTGCTGGGTGAGGAACCCCAGAGCTATTCCCTGTTTCTCATCAGTAAATAGTTGGAAAGGCTTAGAGATGTCCGGGAGAGAAAGAGGGGGAGAGGCCAGAAGGGCATCTCGGAGCTTAGAAAAAGCCTGGCAAATGAGGGAGTGTGGGGAGAGGGGGGCTATTGGTGTTTCTTTAGGGGGCTATATAGAGGCTTAGCTAGGAGAGCAAAATTTGGGACCCAGTGGAAGAAGAATCCTACCAACCCTAGAAAGGACAAGATCTTTTCCGTAGAATTGGGATGCTGTAGGTCTCCTATTGCCTGTGCTCGGTCAACTGTATTTCTTCGGGAATTGGGAGTCAGATAGATCCCCCAAGTAAGTGACGGTGGCGGCCTACAGTTTTGCCTGGGCAGGAGACACATGGTATCCTTTGTCCCCTAGAAAGTTGAGGAGGCCAGCTGTCTGACTCCGAGAAATGTCTAAAGAGGGGCTGCAGAGAAGGAGATCATCTACATACTGGAGAAGAGTGCTGGGTTCTAATGAGCATTGTTGGAGGTCTCTGGCTTAGGCCTGGCCAAACAGATGAGGGCTGTCTCTGAATCCCTGGGGCAGAACCTTCCAGGGGAGTTGGCAGGATACCTGCTCATGTGGGTCCTCCCAAGTAAATGCAAACAGAAGGTAAGAGTCTGGATCCAGAGGGATGGTAAAGAAGGCGTCCTTGAGGTCAAGGATGGAAAAGTGGGTGGTACAGATGGGATGCAAGAAAGGAGAGTGTAAGGATTGGGGACCACCAGGTGGATGGGGACCACCGCTTCATTGATTAGTCAGAGGTCCTGCACTAGCCGGTAGGTCCCATCTGCCTTCCTAACAGGGAGGATGGGGGTGTTGCAGGGAGAGTCAATAGGTATGAGGAGACCCTGCCCCAGAAGCTGAGTAATGAGAGGTTTGAGGCCTTGGTGATGAGTTAGGGAGATAGAAAACTGGGGATGGGAGGGAAACAAGGTGGGGTCCTTAAGTCTGATCCTGACCGGGTTATGTTGTCTAGTAACCACCGGGGTAGAGGTGTCCCATACTTTGGGGTTGACTAGGAACACAGGCAGTTGGGGATAAGTGTTCCTGTGAAGGGTGGGAGCCTGGAGCGGAAGAAGCAGGGAGGCTGAAGGACTCTGAGTGAGCTGCAGAGTGGCCGTAATTTGGTGAGGATATCTCATCCTAAAAGGGGCATGGGGCACTAAGGCATGACAAAGAACGAGTGGGTTATAGGACTATTGTTGAGGAGAGAGGGAAGGGGCCCAATAGCCAGCGGGCAGGTGGCTTTGCCCTCAATACCCATGACCGAGATCTTGGAAGGGAACAGTGGCTTGGAAAAGGAGGGCAAAACAGAAAAGGTAGGCCCTTTATCGATCAAGAAGGAGATCTGCTTACCCGCTACCTGGAGCTTTCCCCGGGGCTCGGAGAGGGTAATAGGGGTCGTCGAGTCCGGGCATCTTCAGTCTTCAGCCAGTCCCAGCATGGCCAGTGGTGGGTCATGACCTGAAAGGACGGCCCCTTTACGTTGAGACGGAGAGGGCCCATCACATTTCCAAGGGCAGTCACTTTTCCAGTGGCTGCTTTGACCGCACGCAGGGCAGGGCTTGGTTGGAGCTCAGGGTTGAGGGCATCATTTAGCCCAGTGGCCTTCGTTTCAGCATTTGAAACATTCTCACAGTTGCGCTCGTCCTTTCGTTGCATCCCCACCAGGCACAGTCCCACTTGGACCATGCATGGCTGCCGGCCTTAGGGCAGCTACTAAGGCTTGAGTTTCCAGGTTCACCTTTTGTAGAAGGCAGGCCTCCCAATCTGATTCTGCCTGCTACTCACGGACATTGAAAACCTTAAATGCCATATTCACCAGATCCCAGACAGGGGTCTGAGGGCCATCCGCTGCCTTTTTAAACTTTTTTCAAATATCTTGGGCTGACTGTGAAATGAAGTGAGTGGCTAGAACTGTTGCTCTGGCCGGGGACCCAGGGTCCAGACGAGTATATAAGGTCAGAGCCTCAGTCAGGCTTTTATGGAAGACCGCGGGGTTCTCATCTGGTCCCTGAGAAACTTCCCTCAGCTTGTCAAAATTAACTACCTTGTGGGAGAAGGCTTGTAGGTCAGCTATTCGGCATTGGAGCATCTGGTCGAGACATCAGTGCCCATCTCACCCTTCGGGGGTATCTAGTTGGTACTCCCAGCCTGGTTCCTGACAAGTAATGTCTTTGGCCCCCACTGATATAGAGGCATCTGTAAGGTGGATCTGATCTGCGTGGTCCTTCGCCACTCCTAAGACTCTTTCCCTTTCATCTGATGTTAGGTTAAAAGAAAGAATGTCATGGATGTCATGCCAGCTGAGGTCATAGGCCTGAGAAAGCTATCGGAACTCCTTGAGAAACACGGTGAGGTTGGTGGAAAAGAACCCCAGCCACTTCTTAATCTGGGAGAGATCCGACAGAGAGAAGGGAACATGGACCCAGACCACTCCCTCACCCCTGCAACTTCCTGGAGGGGGCAGAGGAGAGGAGGAGCCCGGGAGTGGGTGTGCCTGCTGACTGGGGAAGCAGGCGGGGGTGGGAGAAGGGGAAGGTCAGCAGGTAAGGGAGAAGGCTCTGGGGGAGGGGGCGGCGAAGGGAGGTTGGGGAGTGAGGATGGGGGAGGGGAGGGAACAGACAGAAGGGCAGAAGGAGGCAGGGCAGAAAGAGCCCTGTCGTAGGGAGGCAGGCAAGTTTGAGGGGGAAAAAGATTCTCAGGGGGTTCAGATAAGGTGGAAAGTGGAGGGGTCTCAGTAGGCAGAGAGAGTTTCTCGTGAGCTAGGAGGACCTGGGCGGTGAAACAGGTGGATCAGAGGGAGGGACGGGAGTGCAGATGGAAAAAGGCCTGGACATATGGAACCTGCAGCCACTTCCCAGCTCGTTGGCAGAAATTGTTGAGGTTGGTCAGAATGTTAAAATCGAAAGTCCCAATTTCAGGCCATGTTGACCTGTTGTCCAATTCATACTGAGGCCATGCCATAGTACAGAAGTAAATGAGGTGTTTAGGACTCAGATCCTGGGACAGGCCTAGCTTAGCCAGATTGGTGAGGAGACACCCTAGGGCTGTTGTCGGATCAGATTTGTATTTCCGATTGCCCATTTTGAAACCTATGGTCAGTAGCAGAGGCCCAAGGATTGGCTTCCCAATCATTGAGCCAAGGCTATGGACAGCGACCCGAGGGATGGCAGGGGACGTCTCCCCCACCCCCTGAGGTCCGGAGTGAGGCCAAGAGGCTGAGGGGGGCAGGAACGTCTTCACTACCACCCCAGGGTCAGAACCTTTCCTGGAAAGGTCCGGAGGGCTGTGCCCGGAAGGCAATCTCTGACTTGGGCCGCGATTTAAGACAGAGACACCAGGATGACATCTGGGAATCAATAGGGACTGGAACTCACCCGCTGACGATGCTGAGCTGGAGCGAAGCCTGAGGGTTCCAGAGATTCAAGAGGGAGGGGTACCCCAAATGGGATACACACTCAATCCCCTCCCGGGTTTCAGCTCCAGATGAGAGGTTTGTGATGCAGGAAACAAGACACTGAGTCCAAGCGATGAAAAGTGGGGGCGGTTTTAATCTTGCACTCCCGGGCGAAACTCACCATCTACCTTGTAGATACTTGCATCAGCTCTGGATTCCCCCCCCCCCCCACTGCCTCAACCTAACAGTGGTGGAGCTTTTCAGTGATAATTATAGATAGTGGGGGACCAGTCACCCTGTTGAAAGACTAGCTGCTCTTTCTGATAGAGGAGGGGGCTGGTCTCAGTTCCCGCAGCAGCAACACTTAGATTTTATCTCTGAGGAAAAATGTGGCAATTTTACCTTCAAGTAGAGCGACCTGGAGGCTTGCTTCCCTGCTTCCCCCTCCTTTCGCCAGTCAGAAACACAGTTTTCCAAAGTCTCTGGCAACTTAAAACTTTGGAGTTTGCTGAATTAAATAATAAAACTTATTAAATACCTAGGTATTTTTAAATGAAAAATTACTGAAGTGTTTTTCTGACTTTGCCTCTTTTGAAAAATCTAGAGGACAGAACTGTATCCTTTAATTACATATGTCTTTCATTTTTTAAATATATCCTTAAAATGTGAAGGTATGACTAATCTAAGAAATGACACATATTTAACTTGCCACCTAAAATTTAAGGCTTCTAAAAACTTAATGTTCAAATTAAATTGAGAAATAATATGATTGTGATTACAAAGTGCATAAAGTTTAGAAATTTATTTTTGAGAAAATAATTCTTGTATTTTCTCTGGAGAAATTAGTATTTCAAGCCTTTCTGTGTACTATGTTTGGTAAAATTTCAACCTAAGATAAAATATTTTATATGGTCTGATTAAAAGAGAGATTTAATTTTATGGTCTGAACCAAATGTTTAATATAAAAAGCAGTTTAAATTTAATTGATATATTTTAGGATAATTATAAAACATATAATATAATATACATACACAGACAGACACACACACACACACACACACACATATATATATATATTTATATATATATATGTATATATATATATATATATATATATATATATATATATATATATATTCTACCTAATAAAAGATAAACATGCAAATTGACTATACCTCCACTACACCCACAAACCACACCCATCAGCCGATCAGGAATGAGCATGCCAATTAACCCAACCAAGATGGTGGCAGCCATGGAGCTGGAGCAAGCAACGGGCTTGGGTTGACCCTGGTGATGGAGGAAGCCAAGCATCCCCCGCCCTGGCCTTTCCTGGCCTCCACTCAAGGCTACAAAGTTTCAATTATAGAAGATAAATAAATCCCAGATATATGCTTCCAGTTTATGCTTGGGTCCTCGGGGGGCGTGGCCGGCTGTCAAACCACCACAGTCCCCCAGACCAGGCTGTCCCATGCCCCAAGGAAACCCCCACCCTGATCTTGGACACCCTTCAGTGCATACCAGCCAGCCACCACCCATGCACCAGGCCTCTATCGTATCTAATAAAAGAATAATATGCAAATTGACTGTCACTCCAACACATGAGATTTTCCCCTATGTTGTCAAAGATGGCTGCCCCGATGTGGACACAAGGTGGCTGCCACAAGATGGACAGCAGGGGAGGGCAGTTGGGAGGAACCAGGCCTGTAAGGGAGGGCAGTTGTGGGCGATCAAGCCTGTAGAGAAGGGAAGTTGGGGCAGACCCAGGCCTGCCGGTGAGGGCAGTTGAAGGGAAACTAGACCAGCAGGGGGAAGCAATTAGGGGCAATGAGGCTGGCAGGGGAGGGCAGTTGGGGGGTCCAGGACTGCACAGGAGGGCAGTTGGGGGCCAGGCGTACCCGGGAGGGCAGTTTGGGGGGACCGAGGCCTGCAGGGGCGCGCAGTGGCTGGGGAACCAGATCAGCTGGGAAAACAGTTAAGGACAATGAGGCTGGCAGGGGACAGCAGTTAATGGTGACCAGGTCAGCAGCGAGGGCAGTTGACGGGGGACCAGGCCTGTAGGGGAGTGCAGTTGGGGGCAATCAGGCTGGCAGGGGAGGACAGTTAGGGGTGATGAGGCCAGTGGAGGAGGGCAGTTTGGGGCAACCGGGCTGGCAGGGGAGCAGTTATGCATCAATCAGGCATGCAGGGGAGTGGTTAGTCGGTGATCAGGCTGGCCAGCTGAATTGGTTAGGGGAAATCTGGAAGGAAGGCAAAAAAGCAGTTGAGAGCCAGCAGTCCTGGATTGTGAGAGGGTTTTCTGGCAGCCCGTTTAGGCCTGTAGGTTTGGGACTAAATGAGCATTTGGACATCCATCCAGGGGTCCAGATTGGAGAAGGTGCAGGCTGGACTGAGGGACACACCCCCCTTGCATGCATTTCATGCACTAAGCCTCTAGTTTGTGTGTGTGTGTGTGTGTGTGTGTGTGTGTGTGTGTGTGTGTGTGTATTTGATAGTGTTTACAAGTTAAATTTCAAGACTTTAATGGAGAGGTGACTTTGGGTCATTTTAAGGGCCCTAGAATGATTCAATAATTCATTCTCTCTTTTTAAATGAATTTTTTTAAATTGAATTAGGCTGATCTCATATACTTGAAATCACATGGGAAGCTTTATCAAATAAAAATTAATAACTACATTTTAAAAGTTTTCAACCTCTAAGGGAGTGCAACACAACGTTACTGAAAATTACTTAAGCAGACCCAGATTATTCAGAAGAGGAATTTAAAGACAAAAATCCACAGCCTGCTCTTTAAATAGGCTGTCAGATAGGATGGAATCTGTACTTTATAGGTCAAATATATGTTTGCTTACATTTCTTTTTCAATAAACATGCCTACTTTAATTACTTAATGATTTAGCTTTCTATAATATAATCAAGGGCTCATATAATTTCATATAAATTTGAAAACCAAAATGTTAAGCAATTAATTCTAGGAAAGTCCTCTGAAATAGTTCCTGAGATCTTCCATAACTCCTCTGTGTATGCAAATGAGCACTAGCCAAAAAGATTGCTGTTTAAAAGTAAATTTTAAACTTAGTAAAAAGGAGAAAATTTAAAATCTCTCCCACTGCTATTTACAGGGTACACTGAATGTTAGTATTCAAGCATTAAATATGATTATTATGAGTCACCATAAATGAAAAGAAAGTCATTTGAAATGTATACAGGGCAATTTTGGCCAGCATCCAAAAAGCAACAATGTTTGTTGTGCTGTTTAAAAGAAAGAAAAATGAGGAAAGAAATAAACTCCCGTGTGCTCCTGGATCTGGGTGAGGCTGGGTCCCGGGTCCGGGAGAGGCCACACGTCCCTGGGTCCGGGTGAGGCCATGCGCCCCTGGGTCCGGGTGAAGATGAATCCTGGGTCTGGGAGAGGCCGTGTGCCCCTGGATCCGGGTGAGGCTGGGTCCTGGGTTCGGGTGAGGCAGTGGGCCCCTGGATCCAGGTGAGGCTGGGTCCCGGGCCCGGGTGAGGCCACGTGCCCCTGGGTCCGGGTAAGGCCACGCGGCCCTGGGTCCGGGTGAAGCTGGATCCTGGGTCCGGGTAAGGCCGTGGGCCCCTGGATCTGGGTGAGGCTGGGTCTGGTTCCGGGTGAGGCCACACGCCCCTGGGTTCGGGTAAGGCCACACGCCCCTGGGTCCGGGTGAAGCTGAATCCTCTGTCTGGGCGAGGCCGTGTGCCCCTAGATCTGGGTGAGGCTGGGTCCCGGGTACGGGTGAGGCCGTGGGCCCCTGAATCCGGGTGAGGCCACGCGCCCCTGGGTCCGGGTGAGGCCATGCGCCCCTGGGTCCGGGTGAGGCCATGCGCCCCTGGGTCCGGGTGAAGCTGGATCCCGGGTCCAGGTGAGGCCATGTGCCCCTGGATCCGGGTGAGGCTGGGTCCCGGGTCCGGGGGAAGCCGCGCGCACCTGGGTCCGGGTGAGGCCACGTGCCCCTGGGTCCGGATGAAGCCGTGCCCCTGGGTCCGGCCAAGTCCCAACCAGAGGGAATCGAACCTGCATTACCACCATTTGTCCACCATCCAGAGCTGAGGGGTCAGTGCCGACATGTACACATAAGGAACTGGTGGACATTGATATTGGGTCTCAAAAGAACTGTTGGTCCAGAAAGAAACTCACTACAGACTGATTCATTTGCCTGTCAGCATAACTATTATTGCTCATCTCACATTCAGTTCATATAAGTATATCTCTAGTGACACATGATCTCGCTCATCTAGGGGAAATGATGAACAACATAGACTGATGAACAAGAACAGAACCAGAAAGAAGGAGGCATCGATCAGACTATCGGGCCTCAGAGGGAGGATAGGGGAGGGTGGGGAAGGGGGGAGAGATCAACCAAAGGATTTGTGTGCATGCATATGAGCCTAAGCAATGGTTAAGTTCAACAGGGTGTTGGGGCATCCGTGGGGAGGGGTGTGGGATGGGAATGGGGGGATGAGGACAAATATGTGACACCTTAATCAATAAAGAAATTTAAAAAAAAAGAAAAAAAGAAATAAAGAAACTCCCTAAATGTGGCCTAGAAATTACTCTGGGACAAAATAAAGGGAGATTTCCTTCAAATATAAAATAAACTATAATTTAAAAAAATCAATGTATTAGGACTCAAAAAGTAAAGTAAATAACATGCATTTTACTTCCCTAACAAAGGTTATGCCAATATTCTCAAAGACTGATAGCAGAAATTCAATTTATGTCATTTACTCTCCATACCCAAGGACAAATAAAGTTAAAAAATAAGCCTTAATTCAGACTGATTTAAATTGACAATTAAAATAAGTGAATATTCAGGGGGACTTAGTTGTACTAGGCAGGAACCTATTTCTGGAGCATTAACTAATTTTTTACTGATGTTTCAGGTCATAGTAAAGCTGATTATCATGCAATGAATTAAGATCCGTCATCCTTCTGTGCAAAGAATTGAATGAAAAGCTATCAATGCTGCACTGCAGGATTTCTAAAACCAGCTTAATATTATTTTAACCACAAGGGGGGATAGTGGAGTATTATCCTGTAAGTAAATGACTTCAAGCCTTAAATACCTTAATTTTTTTACTTTTATTTTTGTTTTTCACTTGTAATGCTGAATGCAAGACACCCATGAAATTACACTGGTGTCAAAATAAGCCAGAGGAACATGGTATGGCAAATGCGAAAATATCCGGAGTCTAGTTTATAGAAGGTTTCCTTTATTAACTTTTGGGTGAGGATATACTTATATATTTCCAGAAAACTCCAAGCCTGTGTGGATTCCTGCAACAATGGATCCCAGAGAGGAACCAGACTACTTCAACCACAGATAGCAGTGGCCCCAAGTAACATGCTTACTAGGCAGAGAAAAAACAGTCCAGAATTGGAGGATGGTGAAGATGCCTTGCCATGCTAGTAGGCATTGGCTGTGCTTTGGTGCAGGTTGCCCTAAACAAAACCAAAGAAGGTCAGACCCATTCCAATGAGTGAAAGTGGGAGCTTAATCACCTCCCTTGAAGTCATAAAGCTTCCTCATGAAATTAGTCAGGAATTGGATGGATTGTTTAAACTCTGAGTGAATGATGGGTAAAAGTGTGTGAGAGTGGAAGGAAAGGGCCTGCCCTCTCCTCTCCTTTGTGTGGCTCCACATCTTCGGTTTTGGAGTCCAAGTGGGCCCCAATTTGCAGTTCTCCAATTAAATCATAAGGCGTAAAGGTGACTCACCCCCACTCAAAGGTGACCAGGCCTGGGGTTTATATGGGTGCACCTTAGCTAAGACGAATCAAAGTGCCCAAGGGACATGGCCAGGCAGGCATCTGAGTAAATCTGTAAAAACAGGTCACCCCCTCCCTTGTCTGTCTCAAGCCACCAATCATCATGGAGTCGGGACAGAGTAAACCCACTTTTCTCAACTGCATGTTGAAAAAAATTTAAAATGGAATTCAATGGGGATTATGGTCTTAAAAAAAATCCTGAAAAACTGAGGAAATTCTGTGAAGTAAAATGGCCAGCTTTCAGGGTCGGCTGGCCCTTGGAAGGCTCTTTAGATGAAGGATTTGTCAGGGCAGTCTGGAATGTAGTCACAGGAGACCCTGGACAACCAGATCAGTTTCCCTACATAGCCAGCTGTTTAGCACATGTTCAAACCTTGCCACCTTGGTGGGTCCGGTTCTGCATGTGTATGAAGGGACCAAGTAAGGTTTTAGTTGCAGAAGTAAAGAGGCACGCAGGGCAGGAGCAGAGAAAGGAGAGGCAGGGAGGACAGAAACAGAAAAAAAGAAAAAGCAGGCAGGACAAAAGAAGCAGGTCCCTCAGAAGGAAACTCAGCCCCCTATTCCACAGGACCCTCCCCTCGAGGAAGTCCCACCAGTTTGACCACCTCCATATGAGACACAAGCAGCACCAAGTGCTCCCCCTGCTAGCCTGGAAGGTCCAGAAAGTCTAGAAACAATGCCCCGCTCCGTCACTCCTCAAGCAGGCTCTCCAGAGCCAGTTGGATGTCAATTGCGTTCAGCTGATCAAAGGCACAAACCACAAACGGCATGTCAGATGCATCTCAGGGAGATTCGGGGTGCCCAAGTGCTTGGCAAAGATGGGACTTTACAGGAAGGAAGGCCAGTCTATTATTGTCAGCCCTTTACCACAAGTGACATACTGAATTGGAAGACACACACCCCAGCTTATTCTGAAAAACCTCAGGCCATGGTAGACCTCCTAGAAATGATTTTCCACACCCAAAAGCCCAGCTGGGTGGACTGCAAGCAGCTCCTTTTCATGTTCTTTAACACTGAGGAGCGCATGAGAGTAATGACAGAGGCTCGGAAGTGGCTCCAGACCCAGTCCCCGGCAGGGATATTAGATACAGACAGATGGGCAAGGGAGGCCCTCCCAGATGACGAACTTGATTGGTCCCTGAACTCAGAAGTCAAAAAGGCCAGGATAGAAAAATATAGGCTGGCTTTCCTCCAGGGGGTCAAGGCCAGAGCCTAGAAGCCCACCAATATAGCTTAACTTTCTGGGATTTTGCAGAAGCCTAATGAAAGTCCAGCAGCTTTCTATGAGACACTGAGTGAGGCATACTGGACCTATTTCCCCTTTAACCCTGGGGCCCCAGACCTCTAACCATGGCAATGCCGTTTTTTGTAGGACAAGCCCAGCAGGACACATGGAGGAAATTACAGAAGCTAAAAGTGTTTGCCGGAAAATAATGCTACTGAACTGCTAGAGATAGCCAACAAGGTTTTCATAAACCGAGGCTGGGCAGCAAGAAAGGAGGAAGGAAAGAGAATCAAAGAACGGCCAATGTAATAGCAGCGGCTTTTCGAGGATCTGGCTCCCAGACACATCAGAAAGTGAAGCAAGAAGACAGATCAGGAGGGAAAGGTAGAGCAAGCCTGAGATGGGACCAGTGTGCCTATTGTAAGGGAACAGGGCACTGGAAAAATGAATGTCCCAAATGGCAAAGCAAGAAAACAGGGCCCCCTTTTCTACCTGGTTGCTATCAACCAGAACCACCTGAAGCAGACCTTATTGAGCTGGTGGCAGCTGACTATGACTAGGACAGACCGGCTGTTTTTAGGTGGACCTCCATGAGCCCTAAGTAAGAATGAAAATTGGGGGGTAGGCTGTGGACTTTATGGTTGATACAGGAGCTGAGCACTCAGTAATCATAAAGAAGGTAGCGCCTCTCTCAGGAAAGGAAGTCACCATTATTGGAGCTACTGGGGACCAGGCCTGTAGACCATTATGCCGGCCTCGTCGATGCCAACTTGGCGGTCACCAAGTGCTTCATGAATTCCTGTACTTGCCAGATTGTCCAGTACCTCTGATGGGTAGAGACTTTTTAGCCAAAATGGGACAGAGATCACCTCTGCCCCAGTTGGCTCGGCACAGCTTTGCCTAGGTGAGCAGACTTCTCCAAAGATCCTGTCCTTAGCAGTGCCCAGGGAGGAAGAATGGAGACTTTATATCCGTCATTCAAAGGCCTCACCTTTAGACTCTGAATTAGAGGAAGAATTTCCGCTGGTCTGGGCAGAAGCAAATCCCCCTGGCCTAGCCAAAAAAACATGCCCTGATACTAATTGACTTAAAGCCTGGGGCACATCCTGTCAAAATCCACCAATATCCAATTCCAAGGGAGGCAGGCGTAGGAACTCAGGTCCACTTACACTGGCTACCTCAGAGGGGACTCCTTAAAAGATGCCAGTCACCATGGAATACTCCCTCCTGCCTGTCAAAAAACCTGGGACTAAGAATACGACCAGGTCCAGGACCTGCAGGCTGTAAATGAGGCTATTATAACCTTGCATTTGGCACTTCCAAACCCCTACACAATTCTAGGACTCATTCCATCAGAAGCAGAATGGTTTACATGCCTAGATATGAAAGATGCCTTTCTGCCTCAGGTTAGCCCCCTTCAGCCAGCTCCTTTTCGCTTTTAAGTGCGAAAACTCAATTATGAGGGCCAAGGAACTGTTCACCTGGATAAGACTTCCACAAGGAATTGAGAAACCCGCTACTCTCTTTAGTGGAGCCCTTGCATCTGATCTAAGTTCCCAGGACAGGACTTAGGGTGTGTTCTACTTCAATATGTAGATGACCAAATTCTAGCCAGCTCCACACAAGCTCAGTGCTGGGATGGGGCGTGAGCCCTCATGAGACTGTTAACTGAAACAGACTATAACGTGTCCAAGAATAAGGCACAGATTTGTCAGAAGGAAGTCAAGTATCTAGGCTTCCGAATCACCCAAGGGAAACAAAGGCTAGGGACTGAAAGAAAGCAGGCAGTATGTGCCATCCCAGTCCCTCACACCGGAGGCAGATTTGGGAATTCCTGGGGCAGCTGGGTTCTGTCAAAACTAGACCCCAGGGTTTTCAGACCTGGCCAAGCCTCTCTATGAAGCTTTAAAAGGGGAAGAGAAGGCCCCTATAGAATGGGGCCTCGAGCAGAAGAAAGCCTTCATCACCATAAAGGCAAAACTCACTGAGGCCCCACCACTAGGGCTACCAGAAGTGATGTGGGACTTTAATCTCTTTGTACATGAGAACAGCGGGGTAGCCCTTGGAGTTCTAACACAGGAGTTTGGACCTTGGCAAAGACCAGTAGCCTGTCTCTCCAAGCAGATGGTCCCAGTTGCCTCCGGGTGGCCCCCATGCCTCAGAGAACTTGAAGCCATGGCTTTATTAGTCAAAGAAGCAGATAAACTCACCCTAGGACAAAACTTAAATGTAAAAGTACCTCTTTCTGTTATTACCCTAATGGAAGCTAAGGGGCAGCACTGGCTAACTCATGCTGGGATTACTCAATACCAAGGGTTATTATGTGAAATTCCAAGGGTATAGCTACAAGCAGTAAGGGCTCTTAATCCTGCTACCTTTCTACCCGTTGCTGAGGGGGGCCCTGAGCATGATTGCCTGGAAGTCGTAAAGGAGGTTTACTCTAGTTGGCCAGATCTAACAGATAAGCCCCCACAGAATACAGACTTATTATTGTTCACAGATGGCAGTAACTTCTTGTTAAACGAAAAAGACAAGGTGGGTATGAAGTGGTATCGTACTTTGAGACAACTGGGGCACAGTCCCTGCCTGTAGGATGGTCAGCACAGAGGGCAGAATTTTGGGCCCTCGCCATAGCCTTAGACCTCAATTGGCTAGTAGGAGGTCATCCACATATTGAAGTAAGGATAAGCGTGCCAACATCTACACTGATTCACACTATGCCTTCATTACCCTGCATATTCATGGGTAAGAGGGAAAGGTGGCTCCTGATGACAGGAGGAAAATGAATCAAAAATTCAAAATGAAATTTTAGAATTGCTGGAAGCAGTTTGGGAGCCCAAAGAAATAGCCATCATCCATTGCAAAGGTCACCAGAAAGGGAAAGACTCAGTGTCAGAAGGAAACCAGACTGCTGATGCCACAGCAAAGCAGGCTGCCAAAGAACAAGCAGCACCAGCATGGATCATGCTGGCCCCTGAGTTACCTGAACCTCCAAAGTATCCTCCTCAGGAGGTGGAACGAGCCCAGCAAGAAGGGGGAAAAAGAACAAAAGGTTGGCAGATACTCTGAGATCATAGGGACTATGTCCCAGAACAGTTAGCCCATAACATAGTCCTCCAGCAGCATGAACTTACTCATTTAGGGGAGACTGCACTAGAAACTTTGTAAGGCAGATACTACCTGATTGCCCAGCTTCCCTCCTTGTGTGCCTCAGTTTCTCAGCATTGTCTCCTCTGTGTGCAGAACAACTCCAAACAGGGATCTGTGGGACCAATAGGAGTTCAGTGCTGCGGGAAAACTCCCTTTGAGGACTTAGAAGTAGACTTTACAGAACTAGTGCCTAGCAGAGGAAAAAATACCTAGTAGTTTTTGTTTGCACCTTTTCAGACTGGGTTGAGGCATATCCCCCTCACACGGAAAAGCCGAGAGAAGTCACGAAGGCATTGCTAAAGGACATAATTCAGTAGTGTGGAGGGCCTCTGACCATTGGATCTGATAATGGCCCAGCCTTTGTAGCAGAGATAGTGTAACAGGTAGCTAAGGCTTTAGGAATTAGATGGGACCTACAGAAAGCTTATAGGCCTCAGAGTTCAGGGAAAGTAGAGCGCATGAACTGGACTCTCAAGCAGGCTATAGCTGAGCTATGCCAATGGAAAACCCAACCCTGGACAAATATCTTGCCTCTGTACTCCTAGGGGTATGCTGGGCCCTGAGGGCCAGGGTAGGTTTCTCTCCATTTGAACTTCTATATGACAGACCACTCCCCCTCCGCTTAATTTGGCCAAAGGGAGATTTGGGGAAAATAGGAAACTGAGAAATTCAGAAGCAACTACAAAGACTTCGAAAAACTGTTTTTGAGATCCACAGATAGCTTACTGACCAACTACCCATCTCTCCAGGAACAGGTGTACATCCTTATAAATCTGGAGACCAGGTATGGGTAAAACACTGGAAAAAAGAGGCCCTTAAGCCAATTTGGAAAGGACCATATCCAGTCCTACTCACAACCCCCACAGCTCTCAAAGTTGCAGGATTGAACATCTGGATTCGCCACTCCCAGCTGAAAGCAGCCCACTAGCCTAGGGACGCCCAGCCTGTGTGGAAGGTAACCTCTGACCAGAATCACCCCCTGCAGATCACCCTCAAGAAGACAACAGACCTGGCTGATCAACCTGCTCTAAGAAATTCAGAAACACCCTGTAGATTCTTCTTTACACTAATCTCTCTTATCTTCTCTCGAAGGTAAAATGCTCTGGTATTTCTGGATGCTCATTGTTTTTATCTTTCTAATAATTCTCATTTTGTCTTTTTATGAGTGCCTTCAGAACCCAAGGCTAGTTCCAGGATGAGAACTCTTCTGCCCTTGCTGGGACACAGAAGAAACATAAAATTACTGCTCCCTACCCAGCAAGGAACAGGATGAGGCTAAGGCTAACTATTTTACTGTTACTGAACTCTCTTAATCTTGACCACTCTCAGAGAAGCCACTTGAGAGACTCCTAAGTCCTCACTATCTCTACCGAAAGCTTAACTTTACCCTCTCCCTCTTAAATCAGACCAACCCAGCCTTAGCCAAGGACTGCTGGCTCTGCCTTTCTCTCTCTTCTTTACCATATGGCACTGTCCCTACAGCCATCAAATGTTGGAACCAGTCCAAAATCACTCTGGCTTCTGAAAAATAAAAGGGGAATATATGTTCTGAAAGAGCTGACACCCTAGTAGGTGATTATCCTACTGCACAGGCAAACCAAGCGTCCCTTCTCTTTCGTACCTAAACTCAGTCTCTTGCTGAGTTAGCTTCATCCTCTCTCCCAGTCACAGGCCCTATCGCTCTACACACCCGACTACTCACCCCAGCCCCTTTATGCTTTACAAGATCACGGGGCAATAAACCAGTGGGTAATCTCCCATCCTCTGCTTGCAACACTATATTCAAATTGGAACTATCAAATACTTATTGGTCCCAAGGGATCAACTATCAGGACTCCCCGGAAACCAATGCTCATTTTCTATGACTAGTTTTACTTCTTATCCAACAGTCCAGGCCTTAGGCTTCAATTATTCTATTCTGTCCCTTTTAGTTTTTCCTGGATATCACCTCATAATAGCATTCCTACCCATTTTCACTGCAAAAGAGTCTCAACATCTCATCTGTCACCCCTTATAGGAAGCACCATGGCAGTCACCCTCTTGGTTTGGAGTGCAGAGTGAGGATCGAGACCCCATACACTGCAACTCACCTTGTTTTCTCTACACCTTGTAGCTTGTCTCCATAATCAGGGAACCTTCTTCCTCTGTGGACAAAACACTTATGTCTGTCTCCACACAAAATGGACAGGGACTTGAACTCTCATGTATCGCTCACCCAATGTAGATATAGCCCCCAATATTCAGTCCTTGCCCATTCCCAGAACACACCATATCCAATACAAAAGAGCGCCCGAGCTAATCCCTCTCCTTATTACACTCAGCATTTCATCAGGGGCTAGTACTGGAATAGGGGGACAGGCAACTTCCCTCTCCTACTACCAGAGCCTACCCAAAGACCTTCCTGACAGCTTGGAAGAAATAGCCCAAAGGATTGTTGCAGTACAGGATCATATTGACTCACTGGCAGCTGTTACTCTCCAGAATCCAAGAGGACTAGACCTTCTCACAGCTGAGAAAGGGAAGCTGTGCCTGTTCCTTGAGGAAGAGTGCTGTTTTTATGCTAACCAATCTGGTATTGTTAGAGATGGGGCCAAGAAACTAGCTGATCCAGCTTCAAAAATAAGACAGGAGTTATCCCAGACCTGGGCTACATGGGAGGTGGAGGGGGGGGGGGGGGGGGGGCGGGAAATGGTTCCTTCTCTTGACAGTACCAGTGTTAATGCTACTCATAACCCTAGGACCATGTCTTCTAAATCTGTTAATTCGCTTTATCTCATCTCTTCTAAATGCCTTTAAACTTCAAATGGTCCTGCAAACCAGAATAATTCCCTACAAACCTCTCTGAGAGAAAGAAATGGGATGTTAACCCCTTGGTCATTGCCCCTTTTCAGCAGGAAGGAGTAAAAGAGCAGTCATCACACCTGAACACAATAACACCCTGTGGTTATTGTACCACAAGGCTGAAAATTTTGTGGGACAGGGCAGGGGGATGACAAGGCTAACCCATATTTTGTAAAACTACTTTTTAAAAATTCTCTGCTGTTTAGATAGTTCCATATTCTGTAAAGTAAACTCTGCTAATTTTAAACAGCCCCTTATTCTGAAAAAGTAACTTTGCTTTCTAGCCTGCTTAAGTAATAAGGAAGATAAACTTAGCTGTCTGACTTTGTAGGCCAGAGACTAGAATGGCCATACCCTCATGCCATGTCAGATGCATTTTTTAATTGGATAGAACTGTTGTTTTCAAGGCCACCAGCAGGGTAACCACTAAGCACACATAGGGCTGGCTCTTTAATTAAAAGGAAAGTTCTGCTTGTAGCTCTGCTTAGAATTTTAATTCACTTTTCTTTAAGCCCACCAGTGTATATATTAAAAAGTGTAATTTCAAAGTCTAAATGCTGCTTGGTTTTCTTCTCCAGTCTTCTGCAACAAAAGAACTCAAGTCTTTTAATAAAATCTAAAAGTCTTAAAAGGACCCAAGTTCCTGAATGTCAGACACCCTTCTAAATTTATTGTTAAAACAGAAAAGGGGGCATGCTGGAGGCAAGATCAACAGTAGTTAGCATAATAAATGCAAGTAGTCCCTCATAAGGCTGATGGACTTTGCTATTCAGGAGGGTTGAAAATCTGCATATTATTACCTGCTGTTGGCTGAACAGCTGAAGGCAATATCCCTAACCTGAAAATCCTTTATTGTTTACCAAACCTTAACTTTGATAGGTGTGTTTGCTTTGCTGAAGGGCAAAATGTATCAATAAAAAGCCTTGGGTCCAGACATTTGGGGACCACTCCACTAGAGAGTAGGTATCCCTCTGGCTTGCCCAAATATCTTCTAAATATATATTTACTAGAGGCCCAGTGCATGATTGAATCATGCATGATTGAATCATGCACGTGTAGGTTCCTGTACATGCTTGCGCTTTTGATTGCGGGGGAGCTGGTGGCCTGTCTGCTGGTGCACCAAGTCTTCCAGAAGCCTCAGGCTCGGCGACGCGAGCTCAGCGTCCCGCTGACCCAATCAGCTACCCCAGCCACCCCGAGTCCTGCCCCCTGAGCCTCCCGCTGGCCCAATCGTGGGCATAGCGGAGTGATGGTAATTTATATATTACCATTTTATTAGGTAGGATTGCCTAATGTATCAATTTATGTTGCAGCCCATTCTCCAGATTCCTGAACTCTTGCTGCAAACAAACAAACAAACAAAAAATCTGCAGCATGGTTTCTGGAAATTATTTTTATTGTAATACTATATGTGAAATTCATTGAAAAATTTGGAGGCTGGAACCTCAGTTGTTTAAGGACTTTAAAGTCTAGCAAGTCAGATTGGGGGACTGTGGGGGAACAAGCCCTGGTGGGTTTTGTTCAGGGAGCCCCTTTTCATTGCCACCAGGTATGCTGCTGGATTGTTGAAACACTTAATAAAGCCATTTGCATATCAAATTTACTCAGGTGAATTTTACCAATGTAGGTTTGACTTGATAATGTATTTTGGTGCAGAGAAATACAAGAAGGCAAACAATACAAAACTTCCCAGCATAGAATAGATCACATTATATAGAATCCTCTGGGGAAGTGGAATAGAAAGGAAGATTACAGGAGAAGAAGAAACAGCATAAAAACTCTGACCATGGCATAGGACTCCTTCTTGAATTTCTTAAATGTATATTCTGGGTATCAGAATCCTAAGCTATTTACATATTTTAGATATATTTATTCTTTTTGTTTTCAGAAAGGAAGGGAGAGGAAGAAAGAAGTAGAACCATCAATGGTGAGAGAGAATCATTGATTGGCTGCTTGCTACAAGACATCTACTGGGTTTGGAGCCCACAACCCAGGCATGTCCCAGACTAGGAATTGAACCCAGACCTCCTGGTTCACAGGTGGAAACTGAACCCCTGAGACAAGTGGTCCAGGCTTTGGCTCTTTTAATTGAGAGTATTCCCTTTGACATCCGTGTACCCGAGCTGTCCTAAATCCAACCTGCCTGACTGCTGTGCAGATTGGTGGAATCTGGGATACATTCAATAGTAAGCAATCGACTATGTGTGCCTTAATCTCCCTGCTTGCTTTCTGATGGTCTGGAGACCGCCATCCATGGGGCCTTCATGTACAGGATCCCTGTGCACCACCAGTCACCAACTACCCAGGGCCCCTGTATGCCCATCTTCACAGATGATGTCTCTATCTAAACATGCACTTTCTAAGCCTCATTGCCTTGGTACTATGACTTTTTGAATATTTTGATAGAAAAGTTCAGATTCCAATAAAAAATTTTGCTGGATTTCTCAGTTGTGGTCTCCAGAAGAAGTAAAGTGTCAAGTGCGGGACACCCTGTTGAGACACAACATGCAGCAATGAGTTTTCTTTGTTTTGTCTTGTTTAAAAGTGGTGGGTTTTAAAATTGATTCTTTAGAGATGAATGGAGAGAGACAGACAGAGAAGCATGCATTCATGTGGTCCAGAAATATTAATGGTTGCCGGGGGACCGAACTTGTCACCTGGACATGTGCCCTGACCAGGAATCAAACATGTGACCTTTGTGATGCACAGACAACGCCTAGCCACACTGGCCAGGGTGCACAGACTTTCACTTTTCTTCGTTATCTTGCATCCGGTAGCTAATATTCACTATTAATGGTAATAACAGTGGGTAAGTCCAGAACAGGATATGCTGGCAAGTGTTTTACATAAGTTAGCCCCACAGGTGAATCTGACCACAATGTAATGTGACACTCTCTCTATGTGTGGTGAGAACCAACACCTAGATCATGCAAGTTTAGCCCATGCCCTTCCTCCCCCAGAACCTACCCATTTTTATACTTTTCATCAAATTCCAGAAGTTCTGATTCCCATTATGAACACTGTTCCCTGTCAAGGAGGCATAGGATGACAAGATGCATGTCAGAGATGGAGAGAGAGAGAGAGAGAGAGAGAGAGAGAGAGAGAGAGAGAGAGAGAGAGAGAGAGAGTTTGATGTAAGAGTGAAGCATTTTCAGATCCTTGTTATCTGATCCCCTTTCGTGGGTTTTAGGAACTCACCATATGTTATAGAGATTTAAGCATTTTCCCTTACCACTAGAAGTAGCAGAGTGTGCCTGGCAAGTGTGGCTCAGTAGACCATAGCAGATGATCAGGGGCTCCCTGTCCACTATGGCGGCCATCAGCCATGTATCTTGTGCACTTGAGTAGCTAAGTTTTTATTTTATCCTTTCAATGTAATACATTCTTTGGTTACTCTTTGGAGCACCTTGGGTGTATGAGTGAATCTATTTTTTTCAAATGTTAGGAAATGCAAATAAAGACCCAGCATTTCTGATTAAAAGGTTAAAATTTGTACTCAATCCTTAGTGAGATGGGCTTTGAGAGACATCAAACTAAGAAGACTTTTTGCAAAACATGATGGCAAAAAACTCATTAATATTTTTGTGGTGGCTAAGTTCTTCTAGGCTGGGCTAACAGGCAAACTAGCAGAGAAAGATTAATAGGAGAACATCAGGGTTTAGTACATGTGCAAGGAGGCTTCACATAGAAATGATAAATGCATAAAAATTTCAAACACAATGAGTCAACATTGGGTGTATAAGGCATTTTTTAAATTTTTAAAACATTTTATTTGATTTAAGAGAGGAAGGAGAGAGAGAGAGAGAGGTAGCAACATCAACGATGAGAGAGAATCGTTGACTAACTGACACCCATGGTCACCACACTGGGGATCCAAAATGAAACCTGGCATGTGCCCTGATGAAATATCAAATGGTGACCTCCTGTCTTCATAAGTCAACTCTCAACCACTGAGCCAGGCCCAATGGACTGCATATAACATATTTTGAACAAAGTAGAGTGGGGGGAAATTGGATATTATTTTTCAGAAGTGAGAATGGGAGATTTGCCAGTAGTCGAGGAAGAACAGAACACACGTGTCAGGAAAATTAAGAAACCATGCGACACGGGTTATCTAGCTGACAGATACCTGCCTGAACCCTCATGTAGCCTATCATTAAGAATTAAAGGGACCAAGACTATGCCAACGTGAAGCTGCTTTGGGGGATATTGATTTTCAGCTGTTAGGAGGCAAAGGTCTCAGAGAGAACCTTTGGATACCCCCTGCCCCCTCCTGCCCAAAAGATTAGAGAGAGGTAAACCTGCTTCAAAGGTTGTTGCCTTTGCCTGATTTGAGTGAAACATGGTAAACAAGAAGGCTTCAGCAGGTGTCTATTAGCTAGAATCCCCTCCTCCCCCGTGACAGCATTTATCAGGCATGTGGGGGTGGTTCCCAGACATTGTTGGTCCCAAGCAGTAGGGTTAAAATTCCACAGTGGCTGATGGGACCAGTGTTGTATATGGTGGCAGTTAAGCTCACCCAGAACACCTCCTGAGCCCACAGCAGGACAGGGAAGAGACGGGATCCCGGTAGGCTTGGCCCAGGACCAGAAGAAGACGGGGGAAGGCATGGAGAGGTGACTCAGGTAAACTTGGAGGGGAGGGAGAGGAGTCAGTCCAGGTACCCACATAAACTGTCCTTGGGAACTGTCTCCTGGGCCCTGAGTGAGGACAGAGAGGGGAGTAAAGCCTAGGACTGGGGGAGACCCCTCAGGGTTCTGCCTCCTGAGGACTGACACTTGTAGAGGACACCCACCCACGACTGACTATCTCATCCTCTCCTCCTCCAGCTTCTCAGGTGAGGAGGGATATCCATGCAAATTTATTCATGAGCTCTGAGGATTCTAAGTTCTTTTGTTCCAAGCTGTGAGACTTAGCAACCAGGGGAGCAACCAGTGGACAGCCTGTTCCAGGCAGGACTGGACCAGGCCTGGTGGGGCAGCCAAGTCCTCTTCCCAAGAAGTTGCTTTGAGGTGGTCCAAGGCCCTGGAGCTGTGGGAGCCCCTCCTGTAAGTGAGCAGCTGGCCTTCAGGTGAGTGTTCCTCTCCATACACCGGACCTCTCCCAACACTTACACACCCGGAGGGCCCTACCCTCTTCAAGTCCAGTCTCTCAGAGGACTGAATCTGGGAGAAGGGATCTCGCCCACAGGTGAAGGTTCCTGCCTTTTCCTCCGGGCTCCTGGATGGGTAGCCCAGAAGGATTTTCAAAAGGTGTGGTTCACCCAAATCAGTACACACATCCTAGGGAATGCACACCTGCCACCCTGAGTGCTCTCCAAGACCTTTCACATAGGCTAATCCTGCAGTGGACTGGGCGTCCAGAGGCCATTGCAGGTGCCTGTTACTAAATCAGGAGGCTATTGTACAGGGGGTGTCATGGAAGCACAAGTCAGCCCCCAATTCCTTCCTGATTAGCCCACCCTGCTTTTACCCCTGGCTTAATCTTTCTCATCTCAGTGTCTTCACCTGAAAGGAACAACAACTGACAGCATTAAAGTTCAAAGTGTCCTGGCATGAGTCTGGCTAGAAAATCACCTTCCACTGATGCATCCCCTGCCCTCTCTGTCACTTTTGTCATCTCCCTTGTACCCCGGTCTCTCTTGTGTCCACATATTGGCCAAGCACTTTACTCTCCCAGAATTTGTGCAGTCTGTCCTCATGCCCAGAACAGGATCCTTCCAAGCCCCCCAATGGACCCTCCTTGCTCAGGCCTCAAGGCAGGAGTCTGCCTGCCTCTGTACGTTTCCATACCAGGCCCTGTGTTTCTAGACAGAATTAGTTACAAAGAGCCAGTTGTAGACAATGGTATTGTTTGCTTCGGATGTGTGTGTGCGTGTGTGTAAGTGTGTGTGTGTGTGTGTGTGTGTGTGTCCTATTTTCATCCTAAACCTTGTGAGGAGAGACTGTGTGTAGCTCGGAGCAGGGCATTAGCAGACACCGAAGGACAAATACATGCCAAATTCATCTAGAAGAGAGGAGGGAGGGTAGGCTGAACCTCTAGTTCCAAGGTGAAATAATTGAGGTTTTTGGTGTTGTTGTAGTTTTCTATCTGCTCTGCTCTAGGTGACAATCCCTGATCCACTGGGGATGAGTGCAGTGGCCTCATTTGTACTCATCTGTTCATCCATGTAGCTGGAACCCTAAAACTCTGCTAGGTCATATGCATGGGGAACATCTGGAGGAATGGCAGGGTAGGCTCACAGAACAAAGCAGCCTTACCACCCTGCCTGTTACTCTCAGCCCCACGACCTTCCCACAGCCTATGGTAAAGAGATGCAGGGCCACCTGCATGACAGGCACACAGTGCCCACTGCCACTATCCCTCTCAGGAAAAGTCACACATTTTGAGGAGTCTTGGTATTTCCCAGGCCTGAGTGAGGAAGTGAAACAGGACACAATATGTCTGAGGCTGCCTGTCACTACTTGAGCCAAAATAAGCAGAGACAGGGTAGAAGCACATGTGAGCTTTATTCCAACAATGCGGTCAATAATGGGGTCAGTAGTCGCTCACCCTGGAAAGGCTGCTCTGACCCCCTGGGGAGAAGATAGCTACCTGTAGCTGCCAGCTGCAAGTGTAACATGGAAAGGGGAGGGGAGGGCCTGAAGTCCTGCCTTCAGGAGCGCAAACTCCTACAACACGGTGGCTAATCTTCTATGACCTTAGCAACTTCTCAGCCCCTTCCTGGGAACAGAGAATGGTCAGCCTTCCTGAGAAAAGAAGGGTCAAAGCGTGCCCTGTCCTTGGTCTGTTCCCCAAATGCAATTCTCTTCTGAGTAATGGGCCAATGGATGCAGCTTATGTTTTTAGTACAGCCTGGTTCATCCTCCAGTGTCCCAGGGCCTCTTATTCATAGGTTGGTAGGTGAGTAATGATGAAACAACTGTTGCTCCATTCTTGTTACATGCCCTTCCCCCCTGTCTGTGAAAGAATAATAAAGAGTTTTTTTTTAAAAAAGCTGTCTGTTCTATCTCAACCCCCCCCCCCCCCGCAAGGTCTCTCCCCCTGTGCTGGTAAAGCTGAGTGTGTATGTTATCTCAACTCCTCAAGGTCCCTCTCCCAGTGATGGGAACAAGACCATTAAAGCTGTGTGTCTTATCTCAACTCCTCAAAGTCTCCCTCTGGAAAAAGCCCTGAGCAAAGAATAAACAGAGCAGTGTTGTGTTGTTCAGACAGAAAGAGAAACATAGAATATGAGATTACCAGGTAGGATTGTTGTTGCCCTGTCATAAAATATGTAACTAACAGCTCCCCTTTGAATTCCCCTGCAGCATTTGGTCCCCTTTTCCTCCCTCCCGTGTGTGACCCCTCCCAACGTGTAGTTTTTGCCTTTATAAGCTTGTAAAATTTCCTACTGGGCTGCTTAACTCCTCTGCTCCTGCGTGAGTTACAGGTTGAGCCCCAGCATGCTGGAATAAAGCCTCTTTCTGTTTGCATCAAGTAACGCCTCCTGCGGTTGATTGGGGTTGCCTCAATTCGGGGGACAGAGTAAGGGTCTCCTTTTGGGGGTCTTACATCTGAAGCTGATTTCAAAAGACCCCATGGAGATGCCTCAGGACAGCTTGAATGACCGGGTCTGGGCCTCTGCTTTGCCTGTCTCCTCTCCCTCTCCTCTCCAGCCTGACTTTTGTCTCCTAAAGAGACTGGAAAAGCAGGCACCAAAACCTGTTACAGGGAGGTGCCAGCCCCCGGGAGGTGCCATCCCAGAAGACAGCCCAGGTTAAGGTTAATGTAAGGGGCAGCTCTCCCCACCTCTCTTCAGCTTTGTTGAGTATTTTAGCATCCATGTTCATCAGGGATATTGGACTATAATTATCTTTCTTTGTTGTGTCTCCATCTGGTTTCAGAATTAGGATAATGTTGTTCTTATAAAAAGAGTGTGGATGTGTTTCTTCCTTTGGATTTTCTGAAGTTGTTTGAGGAGTATAGGTATTAGTTCTTTTAATGTTTGGTAGAACTCACCCGTGAAACCATCTATACCTTGGCTTTGGTGGGAGTTTTTTGATTACTACTTCTATTTCATTAGCTCATTTCATTAGTTGTTCTTAGCCTATTCATTTTTTTTTATTCCTCCTGATTCAGTTTTGGGACTTTGCAATTTTCAAGGAACTTGTCTATTTCATGCATACTCTCTAGCTTGTTGGCATATAGTTTTTCATAGTATTTTATTACAATCCTTTGTATTTCTGTGCTGCCAGTGGTTAGTCTTCCACTTTTATTTCTGTTTTTATTTCTTTCGGTCTCTCTCTTTGTTCCTTGAAGATTCTGGCTAATTAATGGTTTATTGATTTTGTTAATCCTTTCAAATAACAAGCTCTCTTTTTCATTGTGTTTTTTTTTTTGTATTTTTCAGTTATTTATTTCTACTCTAATATTTATTATGTTGTTCCAGCTAGTTAAATTGGGATTTTCTTGTTTTTCTCTTTCTAGTTATTTAAGTTGTAGTGTTAAATTGTTTATTGCTGATCTTTCCTTTTCTCTTTCTTTCTTTCTTTCTTTCTTTCTTTCTTTCTTTCTTTCTTTCTTTCTTTCTTTCTTTCTTTCTTTCTTTCTTTCTATATGCCTGTAGCCATGACTGTTTTGGTTCAGTGGATAGAGCCGTGGGCCTGTGGACTGAAGTGTCCCAGGTTTGATTCCAGTCAAGGGCATGTACCTTGGTTGTGGGCACATCTCCAGTAGGGCATGTGCAGGAGACAGCTGATCAATGTTTCTCTCTCATCAATGTTCCTAACTCTCTATCTCCCTTCCTCTCTGTAAAAAATAAATAAAATAAATAAAATAAAATAAAGGAGATAAGCCTGTAGTGCTATGAACTTCGCTCACAGGACTTTTTTTTTTTTTGCCGTGTCTCAGAGATTTGGGGTTGTTGTGTGTTCATTTTCATTTGTTTCCAGGAAGTTTTGTTTTATTTCTTTATCTCATTGGTAACTCAATCATTGTTTATTAACATGCTAATTATCCTCCATGTGTTTGTATGCTTTTGGTTGTTTTTACTGTAGTTGATTTTTCCTTTAATTCCACTGTGATCTAAGAGATGCTTGATATGATTCACTTCTTGAACTGGTAGAGACTGCTTGTGTATCCTAACGAGTGATTTCTCTTTGTGAATGATTTTGGGGTCTTGAGAAGAATGTATATTCTTCGTTGGCATGAATTGTTCTATAAATGTCAATTAAATCCATCAGATTCTGTTTGTCCTTTAGCTTCTGTTTCCTTATTATGTTTTTGTTCCTAGGCTCTATCCAGGGAAGCCAGATGGGTGTTAAATTCTCCTACTATGACTGTGTTGTTCTCAATCTCTCTGTTCAATTCCTCTAGAAAAATCCTATCTAATAATAGAGTAATATGCAAATCATCACTCAGCTAGACTCACAAGCCACACCCCCAGCCACGCCCCAGCCACGCCTACCATCCAATCAGGGTGAGTATACAATTAAACTGAAAATATTGCGGCAGCCCCACCCCCCAGCATCTCCTGGTCTCTGGGAGTCTGAGAAGTCAGGCGCCAGCACCTGAGGCTGGCTGCAGCCACGGAGACCAAGAAGCTGCCTGCCATGTGATCTCAGGCCTCAGTCAGCCTCAGAAGCCTCAGGTCCACCCACCCCACATCCTGGGGAGACAGAGAAACTGGCCCACAGCACTTGAGGCTGGCTGCAGCCACAGAGACCAAGAAGCTGCCTGCCCCGTGATCTCAGGCCTCAGCCAGCTGGACAAGTGGTTCACCCCAAGTCCTGCGGGAGACAAGAAACCAGGTGCCAGTGCCTGAGGCTGGCTGCAGCCCAGGAGATGAAGAAGCTGCCTGCCCTGTGATCCCAGGCTGCAGCCAGCAGCAGAAACCTCAGGTCTGCCTGCCCCACCTCCTGGGGGAGACTGAGAAACCAGGCCTCAGCGCCTGAGGCTGGCTGCAACCTGGTAGATGAAGAAGCCGCCTGCCCCGTGATCCCAGGCTACAGCCAGCTGGAGAAGACACCCTCCCCACGTCCTGGGGGAGACAAGAAACCGGGTGCCAGCACCTGAGGGTGTATGCGATCTGGAAGACGAAGAAGCTGCCTGCCCTATGATCGCAGGCTACAGCCAACTGGAGAAGCTGCCCACCCCATGTCCACCCGCCCCACGTCCTGGGGGAGATGGAGAAACCGGGCCCCAGTACCTGAGGCTGGCTGCATCCCGGGAGATGGAGAAGCTGCCCACCCTGCAGTACTGGACACCAGCACCTGCAGCTGGCTGTGGCCTAGGAGGCAGAGAAGACGCCCATCCTGCGGTCCTGGGCACCAGCACCTGCGGCTGGCTGTGGCCTTGGAGACAGAAAAGCCGCCCACCCTGCGGTCCTGGGCACCAGCACTTGCAGCTGCAGCACAGGTGAAGGCCCCTGTCCACCATCCCCCGAGGCTGTAGCCAGCCTGGGCACCTATGGCTAACCAGAGGGAGGGAAGCCCGGATCCTGGGTGCCTGTGGTCAGCTGGAGGAGGGAATCCTGGGTACGAGGTGCAGGCCGAGGCAGAGCTGGTTAGGGGCAATCAAGCCAGCAGGGGAGCAGTTAGGGACAATCAGGCTGGTAGGCAGAAGCAGTTAGGGGCAATCAGGCAGGAAGGTGAGCAGTTAGGAGCCAGCAGTTCTGAATTGTGAGAGGGATGTCCAACTGCTGATTATCCCATGAGGGGTCCAAGATTGGAGAGGGTGCAGGCCAGGCTGAGGGACACCCTCCCTGCTGCCCCCGTGCATGAATTTTGTGCACCGGGCCTCTAATTTTATTATATATGAACTAGAGGCCTGGTGCACGGAATTCATGCACAGGTGGGGGGTATTCTTCAGCCCGGCCTGCAACCTCTCCAATCTGGGACCCCTCAAAGAAGGGTTTACGTGGATCGGGCCTAAACCAGCAGTTGGACATCCCTCTCACAATCTGGGACTGCTGGTTCCAACCGCTCATCTGCCTGCCTGCCTGCCTGATTGCCCCTAACCACTCAGCCTGCCAGCCTGCTCACCCCCAACTGCTCCCCACTGATGGTGTGCTTGCCCCCAAATGCCCCCCTTCTGGACTTATCATCCCCTTCTTCCCACCCCACTGGCCAGCTCACCCCCAACTGCCCCCCTGCTGGCATGCTCACTCCAAACTACTCCCCACTGTCCTGATCACCTTTAACTGACCCCCACTGATGACCTGCTCACCCCCAACTGGCCCCCTGCTAGTCTGCTTACCCCCAATGACCCCTGCCATCCCATCCTAGCCTGATCACCCCCCCTGGCGACCTAAGGTCCTAGCTCCTCCTTTTTTGCATTTTCTTTTCAGCGCCTCCTTGAGTGGAGACCAGGGCCAGCTAGGAGCAAGTGTCTAGGATTTCTTTATGTTCTCTAATTGAAACTTTGTAGCCTTGAACAGATGACAGGGCCAGCCAGAGCAGGCGAGAAGCTTGGCTTCCTTCATCGCTGGGGCAACCCAAGCCTCCTGCTTCCTCCTGCTCCATGGCCGCCACCATCTTGTTTGGGTTAATTTGCACACTCGCTCCTGATTGGCTAGTTAGCGTGGCTTGGCATAGCGGAGTGATGGTTAATTTGCAAGTTTCTCTTTTATTAGCGTAGATACTAGAGGCCCAGTGCATGAAACAAATTAAGTATTCGCCTTGGAAAACCTAAATGAAAAAAGTGTTGAAAAACCTCGAACCAGTCTGCAAAACAATTGTTCACCTTCTTCCTATGGCATTTTGTATGTCCTCAACCTTTAAAGGAATAGGTTAATTAGGAAGAAAAATTACATACAGAATTATATAAATGTTTGGAGAAATCTAAATGTAAGCATCCTTTTGCTTATTGAAATGACATCAGCACCTGTCTGATATGGGAACAATGAGAATGAACAGAGATTGCACTTAAACAGAACCAGTTATCTTTCCTGACTATACCTCTGAATGAAATGAACAAAAGTGCCCCTTGATAGGGATATGTATTTTACGGTAAAACTACTCATGAACTTTCTCTTCAACTATTTGACATTTAATGTACCATAAAGGGTATGCTCGCCCAAACATCGAGTTATCATGAGGCCTCAGTATTTTTATCAATGAATGTAAACAAAAAACATGAACAGGAAAGATTTTTAAAAACTCACCTCTTGTCTTGTTGAATGTATAGTTACCGACAAAACTTCCAACGTGAATTTTAAAAATTACCACAAAAAATGTGTGGTTTCTTAAAATTAATTTTATTAGAATAGTGTATTAGAAGTTCATTGAAAAATTTGGAAGCTGGAACCTCATTTTTTTAAGGAGTTTAAAGTCTAGCATGTCAGATTGGGGGGCAGTGAGGGAATAAGCCCTGTTCGGATTGACTCAGTGAAGCCCTTTTTCATTGCCACCTGGTATGCTGCTGGATTGGTAAAACACTTAATAAAGTCACTTGCACAGCAAACTTACTCAGCTAAATTTTACCAATGTAAGTTTGAATTGATAACGTATTTTAGTGCAAAGAAAAACAAGAAGGCAAACAATACAAAATTTCCCAGTATAGAATGGAACACATTATATACAATCCTCTGGGGAAGTGGACTAGAAAGGAAGATTAAGGAGAAGAAGGAACAGCATAAAAATGCTGACTATGACAAAAGGCTCCTTCTTGTGTTTCTTAAATGAACATTATGGATATCAAAACCCTAAGTTATTTTATATTTTTAGATATATTTATTTTTATTGTTTTCAGAGAGGAAGGAAAGAGTTAGAACCATCAATGGTGAGAGAGAATCATTGATTGGCTGCTTCCTACAAGACATCTACTGAGCTTGAAGCACACAACCCAGGCATGTCCCAGACAGGGAATTGAACCCTGAGCTACTGGTTCACAGATTGAAAATCAACCCCTCAGCCAAGCAGGCCAGGTTTTGGCTCTTCTTTATTCAGAGTATTCCTTTAAACAGCCCTGTCTCCCAGATGCCCTAAATCCAACCTGCCTGACTGCTATGCAGATTGGTGGAATCTGGGATACATTCAATAGTAAGCAACCGACTATGTGTGCCTTACTCTCCCTGCTTGCTTTATGATGGCATGGAGACCCCCATTTACAGGGCCTTCATGTATAGGATCCCTGTAAACCAGCAGTCACCACCTACGCAGAGCCCCTGTATGCTCATCTTCACAGATGATGTCTCTATCTAAGTATGCACTTTCTAAGCCTCATTGCCTTGGTACTGTGCCTTTTTGAATATTTTGATGGAAAAATCCAGATTCTAATGAAGAATTTTGCTGGATTTCTCAGTTGTGGTCTCCAGAAGAAGTAAAGTGTTAAGTGCAGGACACCCTGTTGAGAGACAACATGCAGCAATGAGTTTTCTTTTCTTTTGTCTTGTTTTAATATGGTGGATATTTAAATTGATACTTTAGAGAGAGATGAATGTAGAGAGAAAGACAAAGAAGCATACATTGAGGCAGAAATATTAATGGTTGCCTGGGGACCGGATCTGCCACCTAGACATATGCCCTGACCAGGAATCGAACAGTTGACCTTTGTGATGCACTGGACTATGCCTAGCCACACTGGCCAGGGTGCACTGACTTTCACTTTTCTTCCTTAACTTGTATCTGGTGGCTAATAATCACTATTAATGCTAATGACCCTGGGCAATTCCAGAACAGGACATGCTGACAAATGCTTTACCTAAGTTAGCCCCACAAGTGAATCTCAACACAACATAATGGGACACGGTCTCTATATATGGAGAGGAACCAACACCCAGATCATGCGATGTTTACCCATGCCCTTCCTCCCCCAGAACCTACCCATTCTTATACTTTTCCTAAATTCCAGAGGTTCTGATTGCCATTATGGACACTGTTCCCTGTCAAGGTGGAGATAGGAAGACAAGGTGCAAGAGAGAGAGAGAGAGAGAGAGAGAGAGAGAGAGAGAGAGAGAGAGAGAGAGAGAGAGAGAAGAGAGAAGCATTTTCTGATCCTTGTTCTCTGAAGTAGCAGAGTGTGTCTGGCCGGTGTGACTCCGTAGACCTATGATCCCAGAGGTCATAATTGAATTCTCAGTTGGGACTGATGCTTGAGTTCAGGACTGACTCCCCAGGGTCATGTGCAGGAGACAGCCAACCAATGATTTTGTCTCATTATTGCGGTTTCTATCCTTCTCTCCCTCTCCCTTTCTCTCTGAAATTAATAGGAAATGTACTTAAGAAATGGTAAAATATGCTCCCAAGTTGATGGGCCCAAACAAGAAGAGGGGAAGGAAGAAGAAAATAAAGAAACAGCAATAAAAAGTATGAAGGGTCAGGTGCTTTGTGTGGCAAGCTAGAAAGCTGCTTACACCCAGCAGAGAGCAGCAAGCACATGAGTGGCTGGCATTGCATGAGAGGCAGTAGAAGGAGAAAAAGCAGGACTGACTCCCTCACATTAAGGGAGATGAGAGGCACACATGGAGCCCTGCTCCTGGGCCTGGGTGTGTGGCCTTCGTCCCCAGGTGCTCCTCTTGCAGGCCACTCAGTGAGCCAAATGAGACAGCCCAGGGCCAGAATGCAGTGGCATGTGGACACGGAACCTGTTTCTTGCTGGACAGCTGACTGTCCGTTGATTATGGGATCCAACCGCACAGTATGACATCTCCATTTCATTTGGTTGTATTGCCCCTCAGGGTGGCCCTCCATACACACAACTCCCCAGAGTGACCTTCACCTGTGTCCACCTAAGTGCTCTCCCGGAACTGTCTTGGGGTTGGCCACTCTTCAGACCCAAAACCCAGGGACTGTCACTGGCTCAGTGTTGTTTACCACCTCCTTGATGGATGAGAAGGAGGGTCATGTTGGGAGAGTCTTCTCACATTATGACCTAGCCTCCACAAAGGTTTCATATTCTTAGTACAGGACATGGATACTAAGGAAAGGTTTATGCCAGCTTAGCATTTTGCTGAAAGGAATGTAACTGTGTTTACTGGCCACAATTAATTGAATTCAAGCAGGGGCTGGATCCAGGGGGATGACAGGCATGGATCTGTGAGTTCAAGCCTCTGACTAGCTGGCAGGATGATGTTCCTTTCAGTACTGGGGGCCTGGCTTGTGCATAGGGAATCCCTACCATGGAGCAGTCAAAGGCCTCCAGAGTCCCCCAATCCCCTCAGCCACCCAGGTGCCCAGGGCAGGCCTGAGGCACAGGCAAGTCTTGGTTGGCGGCTGCTCAACCTCCCAGGGCCACCCAAGGCTCAGGTAACCAGGGCCGGCCTAGGCTTGAGCTTCAGGCAGTGGAAGCAGCACAGGTATGATGGTGGGGCGGGGGGTTGCCTTCCCCTGATTGCCAGGCTGCCTGTTACCCCTGAGGGCTCCTGGACTATGAGGGGGGCTGGCGGGACTAAGGGACCTCCCCTCCAGTGCATGATTTTTCACGCACTTGGCCTCTTGTTGGGTAAATAACTAATGTTATACAACTACCGTGCAGAAATGAGAGTTGCTGGAATTCTCAAAACTCCCTCTCAAACTCCCACTACACACAACCGACCTGACCTTCTATGTCATGGCCCTAACATCTCTCCACCTGTACATGCAATTTCCCCAAATGTGCAAAAGCAGAATAGTGGAAGGAAATCCCCCTTCCATTACTAGACTCAGCAAGTATCATGATTCTGCCATATTCATGTTCTCTCTCCTTTCTTCCCTTCTTTTCACCTATTTTTCTTTGTCTGTAGAACTTCAAAGCAAACCCCAGACATCACATTTCTTCATCCTTATACACTTCAAAACTAGTCTCTAAAAAAAGTACATTTCCTTGCATAACCATAGTATACCTTTAAAGTTAACAACTTTTTATTGTTATCATCGAATACTGGAATTTTTAAATGCTTCAAAAATAATTGTATAGTCCAAGCTGGTTCGGCTCAGTGGATAGAGCATTGGCCTGTAGATTGAAAGGTCCCAGGTTTGATTCTGGTCAAGGGCACATGCCAAGGTTTGTGAGCTTGATTGCCACTAGGGAGCATGCAGGAGGCAGCCTATCAGTGATTCTCTCTCATCATTGATGTTTCTATCTCTCTCTCCCTCTCTGAAATAAATAAAAACATATTTTAAAAAATAAGTGTACAATTTTATTTATTTTATTGCATAAGATGCTCATTCTGCCTCTTAAGTCTCAATTTAAAACACTCCCCTTTCCACACCTTCTTTGCTATTTTTGTAAAAAGATTTTGGTTTGCTGAAGAAAAGGAGCCAATTGTCCTGTTTTTGAAATTGCTACCTACCTCTTAAAGCTTAATTAGATTCCCAGTTGGCATAGGTCTTGTTTCTACAAATCTAGGTAACTGCTCTCAGAACCACACCTGATAGGAATATCCTGTGTGAAAAAATATTTCTCTGCCATGCTTCATGGGTGGTCAAACTCACTCCCTGGGTAAGGTGTAAGCTCCCCCTCCCCTACTAACATCCTCATCTCATTACATTCCAAAATCATGTTCATAGCCATGTCAGGAGAGAGAACAACTTCAGCTCACTCACTGACTGGTGGCTTCTTTCAGCTAATATTAACTAGATGTCTTTCAGGCGAGAAGAGAGAAGTGCCTCTAAAACATCTAGTCTAGAACTTTGGGGAAATAACATACACCTGACCCACACCCTCTGTTCCATTGCTCACAACTCTGCAGAAGTTTCAAGGGACTCAATTAAAACTCAACCATTAACTGGGGGAGGTCTTTAACAGGTTTAAATTGAGACAGATTCACTTCAATTTGAGAACTACAGGAGAGAAATCCAAGGGCTGCCATGAAATGACTTTGTTCTCAAAGAGTACTTAAGTCTCTGAGAGCAGAGTGTCTGACAAAATGTTTCCCTGGGGCATACGTCTGTCAGCTATTTACACATGTTCCAAAGACATTGCCAGAGGACCCTAGAATATTCAATGAATCCTTTGGCTGTGGGCAAGGGATGCTTCCCTCTTCCCTCTGATAGAGTAAGTGTAAAGTGGTAGAAGCCCCTTCTCTGCCTGCTGTGATTTGCACAATTTCCTTAGAACTGGGAGGAAGTCACAGCCTCTGCATTGAGTGAGAGTCCCTGGCCCCCATCCCATGGATTTGAAAGGAGCCTCTGGGTCCCATGGGACATTCAGGGCTGGCCTTGGGCCAAGTGTTACCTATTCTCCTTGCAGCTGTGGAATGGCTGGGATATGGTTCCAAGGTAAACACCATGTTTCCCCCTATGAATCTGTCCCCGATGTAGGCCTTGTTAACAGACTGACAGCACATATAAGTTTGAAACAGGACGTGTGTTATTTAAGTGAGTCAAACCTCTTGTTCTTTGAAAAAAGGAAGCTCTTGGGAGACATGCATCTGATGAGGACCAGTTTCTGGAACCTGATACCCTGCGCAGGGCAGTGCGCCTGCCTCCGACTGGTCATGCAGGTAATTCCAGATCCTCTGGGGCTGTGGAAAGCTGTCTCTTGACCCCTCTTCGCCTTCAGTGTCAACAGAAAGCAAGTAGACAGGTCATAAGGGTTCAGATGCAGCAGGTGAGGCGGCCACCATGTCGGGTTCTGCTCTGGGGAAGCAGGGAAAAGAGTTCCAAGCCCTTGTCAAGGGCTCTTTGGGAATGACTGTTTAAGGTTCTCACTTTATTATTTTTTCACAGGAATAAGGCAAGAGAATGTGTCCTGCACCTTTTCTATCAGCACAGCACAAAGCCAGGGCGCCTGAGGGCGGTGGCATTTCTCTCATTCTTTCTCCTCCCTGGGATCCTCCCAAAGTGCCCAGGAGCAAGAGGCTGCCATGTGGCCTTTGGGATTGGGGTCAGCGTGGGACAGTGCCTGGCCTCTGCTGGGGGTGCCAGGCAGGGAGGGTCCCAGTGAGAGCACTTGAGGAGGGAGACCCAGCAGATGCATCGCCTGGGCTTCAGAAAACCAGCAGGTGCCTGTCACAGTGCCCGCCCTGTGAGCTGAGTGTTTCCTGACTCAGGAGTCACTTTGCCCTTTCGATTCCTTGTTATCACTGTTTGCCACCCCCTTTGGCCCTTTATTCTCCTCCCTGCCCACCTCCATCCCCAGCTCTAGTTTCCCGTGTGAGTTCCTAGCAGGAACTCTTCCAGGGAGACAGTAAGGTCCAACTGGAAGCAGAGTCCAGTGACACCCAGGGCCCAAGTCAATTTCGCTCCAAGGTCCTGGTCCAAGGACTTATCAGGGAGGCCACCCTGTGGCCTGGAACTAGTTCCCTATCATGAGACTTGCTCCCCATCACCATGGCTCTTCTTCCAGTTTTTTTTTTACTTAAAACCCTGATGTATTACAGTGACTATTTGGTCTAAGACCTCAAAAAGGACATTTCTACAGTAGAAAGACTTCAACTCTTGAAGACCTATTCTGTGGCTCTGGCCCTTTAAGGTGGGCCTGCAGGTCAGACCTGGGAGCCATGGAAACTGAAGAATGTTTGGTTTCCTCATCTCTGTTACAGCCTGACAGTTGCTACCCTTTGTACCTCTGAGACGTCCTCCTCCTGCCTTCTGTATTGGCTTGGTAACCATTGCACTTTATTTTTGACCCTACTTAAGAGAACCCTGAGATTTCTTTGGGTGTGGGGTGGTGTGTATGTAATCCATTAATTTGCTCTGTGAACGAGTTAACTGTCACCAGCAGTTCTGCAGAGAGGTGAAGGTAGGCCACCTTTATTTGTTTATAATTTATGTTAAAACTTGTCTTTTGTAAAAACATGTTTTTATTGCTTTTAGAGAGAGAGGAAGGGAGAGGGAGAGAGAGATAGAAACATCAATGATGAGAGAGAATCATGGGTCAGCTGTTTGCATGCCCCCTACTAGGGATCCATCTCACAAACCGGGCATGTACCCTGGACAGGAATCAAACCATGAACTCCTGGTTGATAGGGCAATGCTCTACCACTGAGTCACACCAACCGGGACTGGCTACCTTAATTAGACAGAAATGAGCACCATCACATTTGCAGGCTGGTCTACAAGCCTCTTCCCTGATAGCTTTGTCAAATCACAGGGCCTTGCTCCTTTCATAAATCAAACACATATTTCTCTTTATAAATGATCAGCCTTCTTATGTCCTTTCATGTTATAACTAGAAGCCCTGTGCACGACATTCATACACTGGGGAGAGGGGAAGGGTCCCTCAGCCAGGCTGTGCCCTCTCCCAGTCTGGGACCCCTTGGGGACTTCTGCCTGCTCCCCAGAGGCAGGAGAGGCTCCGCCCACAGCTGCTGCCCTCACTAACTGTGAACCTAGCTTCTGGGTGAGTGGTGCGCCCACTGCAGGAGTGCATTGACCACCAGGGGGAAGCTCCTGAATGGAGCGTCTGCCCCCTGGTGTTCAGTGCACATCATAGTGACCAGTTATTCCGCCATTTAGTCAATTTTCATATTATGGTTATATTATTATAGAACTAAGGCCCAGTGCATGAAATTCATGCACTCAGAGGGAAGGGGGGCGTCAGCCTGGCCTAAACCTTCTTGAAGTCTGGGAGCCCTTGAGGAATATACAACTGATGGCTTAGGCCTGCTTCCCATGAGAGTGAACTGACCACCTGGGGGCAGTTCATGCATTGAGAGTCTGCTCCCTGGTGGTCAATGTGCATCATAGCTACTGTTTGCTCCTTGGCTCCGCTCCAGGCTACAAAGTTTCAATTGTAGAAGGAAAATAAATCCCAGATACCAGGGCCTCTGCTTGGGTTGCCAGGGGGCGTGGCTGGCCTGCAAACCACCACAGGCCCCTCACTCAGGCCGCCCCACGCCCCAAGGGAACCCAACCCTGATCCGGGACACCCTTCAGGGCAAACCAGCTGGCCCCCACCCGTGCACCAGGCCTCTATCTTATCTAATAAAAGAGTAATATGCAGATTGATCATCACTGCAACACACAATATAGCTGCCCCCATGTGGTCAAAGATCCTGCTCCCATGTGGACACAAGATGGCCACTACAAGATGGCCAGCAGGGGAGGGCAGTTGGGAGGCACCTGGCCTGCAAGGGAGGGCAGTTGAGTGGGACCAGGCTTGCAAGGGAGGGCTGTTGGAGGTGATCAACCCTGCAGGAGAGGGCAGTTAGGGGTGACCCGGCCGGCAGAGGAGGGCAGTTGGAGGTGATCAACCCTGCAGGAGAGGGCAGTTAGGGGTGACCAGGCTGGCAGAGGAGGGAAGTTGGGGGCAAACAGGCTGGCAGGGGAGCAGTTAAGCATCAACCAGGCTGGCAGCGGAGTGGTTAGAGGGTGATCAGGCTGGCAGGCAGAAGCGGTTAGGCACAATCAGGAAGGCAGGCTGGCAAGCAGTTGGTAGCCAGCAGTCCTGGATTGTGAGAGGGATGTCCGACTGCCCGTTTAGGCCCGATCCCACCAGGATCGGGCCTAAACGGGCAGTCGGACATCCCTCCAGGAGTCCCAGATTGGAGAGGGTACAGGCTGGGCTGAGGGACAACCCCCCATCGTGCACGAATTTCGTGCACCGGGCTTCTAGTATAGCATAAGACTAAAGGCCTGGTGCATGAATCTGTGAATATTGAAAGGAAATTAATTACAAGGTGGCCAATGGGGTGGGACTGGTCAAGATATGCCGGAAATGCCCTGGAGCCAACCTCCCATGGTCCCTTCCCAGCCAGCCACACCTGGGGCAGCACTGGGGTTCAAAGGGTATCTGCAGAGTCAGCCGGATCACTCCAGGAGGTGGTGTCCCTAGGCTTGGCCTGCGGGTTTCAGGCCGAAACTGGAAGCTCGACTTCCCCCAAGGGGTCCCAGAGTGCAAGAGGGCATTCTGCAAAGTTGCTATCACTCGGCAGCCCCTGCATTGAGCATTTGCCCCCTGGTGGTCAGTATGGGTCGTACCTAACAGCTAGCTGTTCAGCCAGTAAGTTGCCTAGCCTTTTATATTTAGAGCGAGAGGCCCAGTGCACAAAATTTGTGCAAGGGAGAGTGGACAAAATTCATGCAAGGGGGAGTGGGGTGTCCCTCAGCCCAGCCTGCAACCTCTCCAATCTGTGACCCCTCGAAGGATGTCTGTCTGCCCGTTTAAGCCCGATCCCACCGCTGACTCCCAACCACTTGCCTGCCTACCATCCTGATTGCTCCTAACCACTTTGGCCTTCCAGAATGATCACCCTCTAACCACTCCCCTGCCAGGCTGTTTGATGTCTAACTGCTCCCCTGCCAGCCTGTTTGAGCCCTCCTCTGCCAGCATGGTAACCCCTTAATTGCCCTCCCCTGCAGGCTTGATCACCCCAACTAACCTCCCTTGTAGGCCTGGTCCCTCCCAACTGCCCTCCCTGCTGGCCTGAAATCTTTGAAGTGGTACAAAGATTTGCTGGCATGATTCTGAGCCCCACATTCTACCTGACCACTCCTCTTGCACTTTAGGGGTTCTTTCTCCTGGTGCACCATTTTCTGTTGGCTGGACATTCCTCACCCATCCACATTCCCTGCAGTTCCCAAGTATACCTTCCATCTCCGATCTTCTAAACGCTCAGGCCTTTCCACATGGACTGCTGGTAAAATGTCTAAATAAGATACAAGGAGATTTTCTAATTTGGTCTTCAGGAAAGACATGTCCCCATCCCCCCAGGTGCAGACACAGACTCAACCCAAACCTCCAAAAGCTGGCATGTTTTCCGGCAAAGGCAGCCTTCTCCTCCCTGACTCCCTCACTCCACCAAAACTCACTGGGTCTGGGATCCATTCCCTCATCCCTCTGTTGGTGAGGAGGTCATCAAACTGGCTGTCAACACATCCCATCTCATGATGGAACTTTCCAATGGGTAACATGTAGAGGGCGTGTTCCCCTGGGGAGTTGATACTCTACTGGGCATATCAGCAAGGAGCTAGGGTTTGGAGGAGCCAAACAGCTTCTGCCTGGGGAGCTCCCTATGGAATTCACTCTGAGTGGGCCTCATTCCATCATGTTAATCAGCAGAGAGAAGCCCTGGGAACTCCATTTTCTGGTTAGTCCAGCAACTGCTCCCATGGGTTCAAATGAAAAAGAGATCCAAATAAGTTAGTCCACAATCTAGATGTTGCTTCACACAATATATTTGCTTCATGCAGAAGACATCAGGATATTTTTAACTTGCACCCAAAAGAAGCCAACATGTAAAGGGATTTTGAGCAAGGGATGAGTAAAAAAGTAAATAGGCATGACTTATTTTAGGCAACATGTAAATCTTCAAGTTCATGTTTATTTTTAACTACAAAAGTATGTATGTTTCCCATTACACCCCATGCAAATTACAGAAAAATACATAAATAGGAATGAAAATATTCCCCTCTCAACTGATCTGTGTACTTCCTTCTAGTTTTTAAAAAATAATAATATATATATATATATATATATATATATATATATATATATATATTTGTAAATATAAATAAAATTACATCTTTATGTATTTCTTTTGACAAAATGGTCATACCATATGTATTATTATTCACTTTTTTTTTGTTATGATACAGAAATTTCTTCAGACAGTTCAGTCTTGGTAATGGTCATGTAATAATGCACTTTAATCCTGAATGTAACATAATTGACTTAAACACTCTTCTATTAATAGACATTTAAGTCATTCCAGTTTTTCTCTCTGATAAATGATGATGAAACTAACATCTCATAAATTTTCACAACTCTGACAAATGCCTCCAAATGGTCCTTGGTTTCAAAGCTGTTGGTACAAACATTTCAAATTGTTAGATATATTTTTGTTTTTTCTTAATCCTCACCCAAGAATATGTTTTCCATTGACTTTTTGAGAGACGGGGAGGGAAGAAAGGAAGGAGGGAGAGAGGGAGGGAGAGAAAGAGAGACAGAAAGAGTCAATGGGAAAGAGAGTCCATAGTATGGGATTGAAGGTGAAACCAAGGATTTGCCCTTGAATCGAATCTTAATGCCCTTTTTGCTTGGTCTATTCATCTAACCACTTAGGAACACTGGCCAGAGCAATCATTTTAACATTTTAAACTATATATTTTTATTGATTTCAAAGTGGAAGGGAGAGGGATAGAAACATCAGTGATGAGAGAGAATCAATGGTTGGCTGCATCCTTCACGCCCCCCTACTGGGAATCAAGGCCAAAACCTGGATATGTGGCCTGTTGGGAAATCGAACCATGACCTCCTGATTCATAGGTTGATGCTCAACCACTGAGCTACCAACATTCCAACTTTTGAAAGATGTTGTCCAATTGTGTTTCAAAAATGCCTTGCAAATTAAAACTCTCACCATGATCTTGGATTTCTTCGCATCGTTTGCTCTTACATCAAATATTTAAAACACTAATAGAAGGCCAATATGTATGTGGACCTCTTAAATATATGGTTTGGACAAGAAGAACAAGGGGACACGGCGAGCATTGCTACCCATGGCTCACGTTGTCTGTTTTCTTCTCTTTGCTGCTGCCTCACCTTCAGGTGGCCTGGGGCGAAGCCCTTGTTCTTCAAAAGCCTGGCGGTCCTCCTGGGTTATCTGTCCTGGGCCTTCAGCCTCGGGATAGCCAACAGCTGATCCTGGCGCATGTGGGAGTTCAACACTACAACCATCGCTGTCATGTACTTTGGACTTTGGGAAACTTCTTATGTCGACACCCTTAATGTGTCCGGCCTGAAGCTGGAGGTGTCCGTGTTCTCCAGGCTCAACAAGAGCTGGGGCATTCCGGATGAGATCCACTATGGCCAGGACCTGATGCTGCTGGCCAACTTCCTGGCGCCAGTGTCCCTGGTGTTCAGCACTCTGGCGGTCTGGGCCAGCTGGATCTGTGCCCGGTTCCCATACTTCTTCCGCACCTGCTACAACACCGCCGCCCTTCATCTCTCCCTCAGCTGCTTCTGCCTCATGCTCACGGTGGCCTGGAACTTTATCACAGACCTTTCTGGCCAAACCACCCTGGAGTTTCCACCTAAGTTTCCTGCTAACAAAGACATGGTCCACAGTAAGCGCATCTCCTACGTGCTGCCGCTGGGTGTCCTGGCCTCCATCTTCTCCCTCATAAGCGTCATGATTTTCTCCAAGGAGAGCTGTTCCATGGAGCAAGAGAAACCCAAACTGTCAAGGCCAAAGGTCTGAATGAGGGCCCGCCCTCTGCAATGGCTGGCAGGAGCTTTCCTGAAGAAATGTCCTGTGTACACTTCATAGTGTTGTAACCATCCAGGCGATCCAAATAAAACAGGCTTGGCTTTCCAGAGTGTGTCTGAAGCTCCTATTCTCCTCTCCTGCTCTCTTCTTCAAGCGGTTTTTTTCTTTGACACTGCTTGCATGCTGAAATCTGTAGGCAAACATATTCTTTATATACTGTCACAACTCAAAGGCCCTGGCTCCGTGGTTGAGCATCAGGGCACATGCCCCTGTTGCAGTCTCAATACCCAGTCAGAGGATTTTTCTCTGTCTCTCTCACACTTCCTTTCTCTGAAATCAATAAAAACATATATTTTTAAAGACAATAAGGACAAAGTGAACACATTTTCAGATAAAGAACCTACAATCAGAGCCACTTTCGCAAGAAAGTTATTGGACACAGAATGAAGGAACTGGATGCAGAAGCAGTGGTGAACACAAAATTAGTGAGAATGAGGGTTTAGCTAAACCAGGAATGCTGATAAGTTTTAAATGCCTGTATTATGGAGTTCACATCTATATATATATATGTATAATGGAGGGATACACAGATTTGTCCGGGACGCCGTCACATCATGACCTTTCACAGGGTGGGCAGGGTTGTGGGGCCCCAGGGTGGTACTCCAGGTCTAAGCGGGATTTTGTTCCACCCAGGCAGACTAGCCTGGGGCCTGCAGCCCAATCCCAATGCTGACCAGTGGTTTACTAAACTTTATTGGAGCTGCTCTCCCACCCCCTGCCCCAGGACCCTACTGCCCTCAAAAGGTTGCCACATTAGCATCCTGACAGGTGGGCAGCCTGGGAGAGCTGAGTGAGGTGCTGACTACAGGGAGCCACGGAGGGGTGGGGCTGCTGGAGCCAAGCTACAGGGAGTCTGAGGAGATTGCCTGAACGAAGATGTAGCTTCAGCAAAGCATCCAGCTCAGAGCCACAGCCGAGGGGTCCGCAGGCAAGCAGACAAACGTCTGCCTGAGGATCGGCTCCAGGGCGAGCGCTGCAGCATTGGCGAAGCTGCTGGCCAGGAGGCAGGTAGGCCAAGGGGCATAGAGCTGTGCCACAGCGAGTTGCACTGCAGGGGCCTTGTGCAGGGGCAGGGGTGGGCAGGTGGGGATATGCTTGCCAGAAGAGAGTGAGTTTCTGCAGTCGCCCCATGACTCAGGTTGGTCCGGTGTGAAATGCTGATATGGAAGGATGCTGGTGCGGAGGTGCGCAGGCCCTCAGCCATGAGGTGGGGTTTGAGGGGAGGCGCCACCTCAGCAGAGGAGCGCCTCATTGCTGGGTACCCCAATGTGGTGGTTTGGCAAAGTTCCTAGTGCTAATTGGCATCACTGTGGCCTGCACACTTGAGAGGCTGTGACCCCTGCTCCTGCCTTGGCACAAAAGCAAGCCTATTCCTGCCCCCAGTTCCCATGTGCCTGCATAGAGAGTGCAAAGCCTACCACCTGCTCTACAGAAGCGGGGGCCATAAAGAATGGGAGCGGGGGGCAGGTAGAGGAAAGAATGTGGAGCATCCACGATGAAGAGTTGCTTGAGAACAAGGCTCAGAAGCCTTCTGGGGATGTGAGTTCTGTTTGCCTCATGGCTGTCCCTTAGGAAAGGTGGAGAGTGCAGTTGTGAGGGCTCCCTGCATCCTGAATCCAGTTGCACAGGCAACTGGAATTGGCCTCAATTCCCTGGTCTGTAAAAAGGATTAAGCATGTCCCAGGGCCTTCACTGAGCTTTCAGGGACATTTGAAATTCTATATAAAGTAAGTGAGGGAAGAAGTGAGAAAGAAAAGGAAGGGTGAACAATACAAGTGACCTCTAGGCCTATTGTCACTTAAATTGGGAGTATAGTCAATAGTGTTGTAATGATGGTATGATGCCAGGTGGGTACTGGAAATATCAGAGAACACAGTGTAAAGAATATGATTGTCTGACCACTATTCTGTTGAGAAGCCAAAACCCTATTTTGTAAAAACTGCTGTTTGGAATTTTCTGCTGTTTTTCTTAGACGGCCTCTTATTCTAATAATATAACTTTGCTTTCTAGCCTGCTTTAGCCTGCTTGAATAATGAGGACAATAAACTTAGCTGTCTGACCTTGTAGGCCAGAGACTAGATATGCCCATAAATTTAGCTGTCTGACCTTGTAGGTCAAGACTAGTTATGTCCATAATTTTTAGAACTGTGCTTGTTTTCAAAGACAGCAGTGAGATAACCACTAATTGCACAGAGGGCTGGTTCCTTAATAAAAAGGGAAGTTCTGCTTGTAGCTTTGCTTAGAATTTGAATTCATTTTCTCTAAGCCCACCACAGTGAATAAAGTGTAACTCCAAACTTTCCTGCATTGTTTGATTATTACGGTCCTCTGTAACACTGTAACTAATATAAAACCTGAAACTAATCCTATATAATAAAAAGGTAATATGCAAGTTGATCCTCACACCCTTGCATCACCAGATGGCCACCCTCACATTATCACCCAATGGCCGCCCCCATGTCATCACATGATGGCCACGACAAAATAGCCAGCCACACTTCATCACAATATGACCACCACATGTCATTACAAGGTGGATGCCACAAGATGGCCACCACCACATCATCACAAGATGGCCACCCTAATGTTGTCACAAGATGGCTGCCCCACGTCATCACAACATGGCCACATCTTATGTTGTCACAAGATGGCTGCCACAGGATGGCCACTCCCACATCCTCATATTATGGGCACCCAGACGTAATCACAAGATGGCCACCCCATGTTGTGACAACATTGTCAAACTCTTGTCACAAGATGGTCACTGTCACATCATCACAAAATGTTCACACCCACGTTGTCACAATATGGCTGCCCCATGTCATCATAAGCGGGTTTTAAGGGCAGGGTAGTTGGGGATGAACAGGTCTTCAGAGAAGGGCAGTTAGGGGCAATCAGGCTGGTAGGGGAGGGCAGTTAGGGGTGACTAGGCTTGCCGGGGAGGGCAGTTGGAGGCAACCATGCTGGGAAGTGAGGGCAGTTAGGAGTGACTGGGCCAGCAGGGGAGGGCAGTTGGGGGAGACCAGGCTGGTAGTGGAGGGCAGTTGGGGGAGACCTAAGCCTACAGGGGAGGGCAGTTGTGGGGGACCAGGCCAGCAGGGGAGGGCAGTTGATGGGACCATGCCTGAAGGGAAGGGTAGTTGTGGGGGACCAGGCCTGCAAGGGAGGGGAGTTTAGGGGGACAAGGCCTGCAGGGGAGGGCAGTTGATGGGACCCATGCCTGAAGGGGTGGGTAGTTTTGGGGGACCAGGCCTGCAAGGGAGGGGAATTGGGAGGGACAAGGCCTGCAGGGGAGGGCAGTTGGGGGCGACCAGACCAGCATGAGAGAGCAGTTAGGGGCAATCAGCCTTACAGGGGAGGGCAATTAGGGGTGACTGGGCTGGCAGGTGAGGGCAGTTAAGGGCAACTAAGCCTGCAGGGAGGGCAGTCATGGACAATTGGGATGGCAGGGGAAGGCTGTTGAGGGGGGACAGGGACATAGGGGAGGGCAGTTGGGAGGGACAATGCCTGCAGGGGAGAGCAGTTGAAGGGGACTAGGCCTGCAGGCAGGGCTACAATGTTATCAAGGGATGGCAGTTAGGGGTGACTGGACCAGCAGGGGAGATCAGTTGGGGGAGAGCAGGCAAGAAGTGTTGGGCAGTTGGGGAGGACCAACCCTGCAGGGGAGGGGTGTTGGGGGGGGGGACCAGGCCTCCAGTGGAAGGGAGTTGAGGGGACCAGGCCTGCAGGGGAGGGCAGTTGAAGGAGACCTGCCAGCAGTGGAAGGCAGTTGGGAAAACCCAGGCCTGCAGGGGAGGGCAGTTAGGGGCCATCAGTCCAGCAGGGAGAGTAGCTGAGGGTGACATTGCTGGCAAGGGAGAGTAGTTAGGGGTGACTGGGCTAGCAAAAGAGGGCATTTGGGGTAGACCAGGCCTGCAGGGGAGGGCAGTTGAAGGAGACTTGCCGGCAGTGGAGGACAGTTCATGGGGGACACAGGCCTCCAGGGGAGGGTGGTTGGGAGATCAAGGCCAGCCAGGGAGGGCAGATGGGGAAACCCAGGACTGCAGCAGAGGGTCATTGGGGGGACGATGCCTGCAGGGCAGGGGAGTTGGGGGGGACCAGACCAGCAGGGGAGTGCAGTTGGTAGGACCCAGGCCTGCATGTTTGGTAATCAGGGGGAGACCAGGCCGCCAGGGGAGGGCAGTTGGGGGCAATTAGGATTGCAGGGGAGCGCAGTTAGGGGTGACTGGACCAGCAGGGGAGGTTAGTTGGTGGAGAACAGACAAGATTGTGGAGACAGCTTAGTACTTTGTTCAAAGTTGAACACACATACAGTTACAGCATGACCCACACACAGTCTCACTCCTACCTAACACTCCAGAAATGAGAACATACACCATGCAAAGGTTTAGACACAAATGTTCTCAGAGATGGAAGGTGTAAGAGCCAAAACTTAAAATGGATCTAAATGTTCCCAAACTGACGAAGGGATAAACAAACGGTGGTATATCCATACAATGGAAGATGGCTCTGCCATTGAAAGGAATGGTCTGCTCCCAGGAGCTACAATACAGTTGAACCTTGAAAACATTATGCGAGGTGAGAAGGGCCAGACACCAAACATTACACCAAGTGCGACTGGGCTGCACTTGTAAGTTTGGTATGGAGCTCCATTGTATGGATGTAGCATACATAATTTCACCAAACCCTACTGTTGCCTTTGACAAGGTTTCCCATTGTTCAATGTCACACAGCGCTGTGATGCCCATCTCTATTGTAAAATATTTGTCGCCAGTCTTAATTGGGTTTTTCAACAAATGCCCATGAGTGGAACTCCCTGTTTAAAAGTTTGAATGTATTTTTGTTGATTTTTGAGACAGGGAGGGAAAAAGAGAGAGAGAAGAGGAAGAAGACAGAGAGGGAGGGAGGAAGGGAGGGAGGAACATTGACTTGGTGTTCCACTGACTGTTGCAATCATTGTTGGCTTATTGTATGTGCACTGACCAGGGATCAAAGTAGCCATTTTGGCCTTTTGAGAAGACTCTCTAACCACTTAGGAACACTGCAGGGTGAAAGTCTGCATATTTTAAGGCTTTTAGTAAAAATTGCCCAAGGACCCTTCTCAAGCCGAGTATGGGGGTCAAGTATCTCCATTCGGGAATATGGAATTTCCCTGTCCAATATAGCCCTCCTCATCCCCAGGGGGCGGTTACAGGACTGTTTGTCCCACCCTCATGACGCTCTCTATTGGTTTGCAGTTTCCCGGGATACATGGCCATGAACACGCTGGTCCACAGTGCCAACTGCCAAGTAGTGGGTTTCATTGTCACCACCACAGGATGGATCTTCTCCATGACCTGCATGGGCCTGGCGGAGTGGTGGGTTTGGTACATGGAGAACAGCTCCGCCCCCTCCCCGGGGCTGGCCTGTTTATGAATGTGGAAGGTCTGCACTTACCAGTCCAACAGCCTCCAGAGTAAAGTCATAGCGTGACACCTCTACACTTACAGTGACAGCTACCTACTGCTCGATATCCGCATCTCTCAGCACATGCTGCTGGCCGCCAGCCTCCTGGCTCTCGTGGGGAAAGTGCTCATGGTCATGGGCCTGCAGAGAGTGTGCGTGTCTCATCTTCAGAAGGAAAACACCTGCAATCTCTTCTTGGCTTCCAGAGTCCTGAGCATCATAGCTGGCACATTTATCTTCATGGCTGTGATCTGGAACTACCACTCTGTGATGAATGAAGAGGGCATATGCTTCCTTCCATCCTTCCACATCCCCTTCAGGCCCAACCAGCAGGAGATGGGCAGCATCATCCCTGTGGCGGTTCTGGCTGCCATCCTGATGCTGCCGAGTGGGCTGTTAACCCTCTCTAACCAGCATCCCCCCGACAACCAAGTGTACCCCAAGTTCTCAGAAGTGTGAAAATCCCACTTGCATAGCTTTGCAAATCCAACATGAGCAGTTTATGGGGGTGAAGTATTATCAGGATGCTCTAGGAAATAGTTCCAAGGACTCACGACAATAGAAAAGGCCATTTTCAGTTCCAAGCCCTTGTCAAGGGCTCTTTGGGAATGACTGTTTAAGGTTCTCACTTTATTATTTTTTCACATGAATAAGGCAAGAGATTGTGTCCTGCACCTTTCCCATCAGCACAGCACATAACGAGGGCGCCTGAGGGAGGTGGCATTTCTCTCATTCTTTCTCCTCCATGGGATCCTCACAAAGTACCCAGGAACAACAGGCTGCCTTGTGGCCTTTGGGCTTGGGGCCAGCATGGGACAGTGCCTGGCCTCTGCTGGAGGTGCCAGGCAGGGAGGGGTCCCTGTGAGAGCACTCAAGAAGGAAGACCCAGCAGAAGCAGAACTTGGGCTCTGGGACACCAGCAGGTGCCTGCCAAAGTGCCCGCCCAGTGAGCTGAGTGTTTCCTGACTCAGGAGTCACTTTGCCCTTTTGATTCCTTGTTCTCCCTGTTTGCCAGCCCCTTTGGCCCTATCTTCTCTTCCCTGCCCACCTCCATCCCCAGCTGATATGTCCCTTGTGAGTTCCTAGCAGGAATTCTTCCAGGGAGACAGTATGGTCCAACTGAAAGCAGAGTCCGGTGACAGCCAGGGCCCAAGTCAGTTTTGCCCCAAGGTCCTGGTGCAAGGACTGTTCAGGGAGGCCTCCCCCTGGCCTGCACTAGCTCCCTATCATGACACTTGATCCCCATCACCTTGCTTTCTCTTCCAGTTTTACTACTTAACACTCGGATGGATTACAGTGACTATTTGGTCTAAGACCTTAAAAAGGATATTTCTACAGTAGAAAGACTTCAACTCTTGAAGACCTGTTCAGTGACTCTGGCCCTTTAAGGAGCCTATTGTCATAGGCCAGCAGGCCAGCCCTGGAAGCCATGGAAACATAAGAATGTTTGGTTTCCTCATCTCTGTTATAGCCTGGCAGTTGCTACCATTTGTACCTCTGAGACGTCCTCCTCCTGCCTTCTGTATTGTCTGGGTAACCATTGTGCTTTATTTTTTACCCTAGATAAGAGAGCCCTGAGATTTCTTGTGGTGTGGGGGTGTCTATGTAATCCATTTATTTGCTCTGTGAACAGGTTAACTGTCATCAGCATTCCTGCAGAGAGGTGAAGGTAGGCCACTTTAATTGTTTATCCTTTACTTAAGACTTGTCTAGTTTAAGAACATGTTTTTATTGATTTCAGAGAGAGAGAGGAAGGGACATGGAGAGGGAGAATAAACATCAATGATGAAAAACACGGATTGGCTGCCTACTGCACCAGTCCTACTGAGAATAGAGTATCCAACTGACCAGGAATTGAACCTTGACCTCCTGGTTCAGAGGTTGACTATCAACAACTGAGACACACCAACCAGGCCCACAATGCCATTTCAAGTGTTCCTTCCATAAGTTCAGGGTTATCTGGCCCGAAAGAATGATCTTTATAAATAAGGCATCTTCCATGATTATCTGGCCATGAGAAGGAATTTCTGCTATCAGCTTGGGCATTCTCTCCTCCTGTCCCTCCCACTGGGGGCCCCTCAGAATAAAGCCCGAACCCCTCAAAGCTCTCCATGCACTGGCTTCGATGACCACTCCTGTTCACCCTTTGTTCATTTCTATTCTTGTATTGCTCTACATGCCCCCATTTATCTCCAACTTAAAATATAGAAATATCCCTGGTAATCCCAGCAGATGCCATCTTGTTTTACCTTCCCAGTGTATTTCAGAATGGGCAAAAATAAGATCCTGCTACACTCTTATAATTTTCTTATATTCATTTTATTTATTTTTAATTTTGTATCATTAATTTTAATTGATATTTTAGAGAGAGAAGAAGGGTAAGGGAGAATAGAAACATCTGTCACTGCTTCCTGCATGCACCCTAAAAGGGACTATGCTGGCACCTCAGATATGTGTTGTGATCGAAAATCAAACCGGCAACTTTTTGGTGCACAGGACAATGCCCACTCAGCTAAGCCACATCAACCAGGGATCTTATTTTCATTTTAAATTCAACCCACCATGAACTTTTCTCATGATACTGAATTCCCTTCTCCTCTAATGTCTGCTGGGTTCTACAGGGAATTAATTACTTTAATACTAGGTATTGCAGCATATTTGTGTATCAGAATTAATCGTCTATTGCTTCCTAAGGTTTTTTTTATTGTTTTTATTTCAAAAAATTATACTCATAACACATAACTTTAAGTTTCAAACAGCCACAGATTATTTAAACAATCAGCCTGGTCAGTGTGTTTCAGTGGCTGAGCATGGGGCTATGAACCAGGAGATCATGGTTCAATTCCCAGTCACGGCTCATGCCCAGGTTGCAGGTTTGATCCCCAGCAGGGGATGTTCAGAAGGCAGCCCATGCATAATTCTCTCTCTTCATTGATGCATCTATCTCTCTCTCCCCCTCTCACTTTCTCTCTGAAATCATAGCCTCAGGTCATGTAGCAAAGGAAGCCATTTACACAGGAATGCCCTGGGCACAATTCCTGTCTTCAGAAACAGGCAGAAGGGAACCAGGGTGTTTGGGGATACCTGCTGAGGTGGGAAACTAAAGAGAAGCAAGAAACCAGAGATATTATCTCTTTTAAGCTTAGCGATGGTGACAGGTATATTTACCCCTGGACTGGTCATTGAGTTGTACACTTAGATTTGGTGCAATTTTCTATATGAATGTGATTCTGCACAATATTAATAGCTTTAAAATTCACCATCTCTCTGATCCCATTGTGTGTACGAGTTTGTAACATGCTGCTTGAACTTGGTATATTGTGGACATCTTCCCTTTGGTCACATTACATTTTATTTTATTTTTAAGTTTCTCTTTGTGTTTGAAATTATTATAGATGTCCCCTTTCCTTTTCCCATTAACTCCCTAAACCCTGCATTCTCACCAGGCATTCACTGAACTATTGCCTATATCCATGGCTTATGCATATACATTCTATGGTTAATCTCATCCCATTGCCCCACCCCTCTACACACACACTCACACACACACACACACACACACATCATCCCTCAGAGATTTAGCATTCTGTTCTATGCTTCCATGTCTCTGGATCTATATTGTTCATCAATGTTTTTTTAAAAAATGTTTATTGTTGAAAGATTACACCTGTCCCATTCCTGCCCCCCCAATCAACCCTCTCCAGCACATCCTGTCCCACACCCCACGGCTTCAGCACCCTATGTCTGCGTTCATAGGTTCTGCATATGCATACAAGGTCCTTAGTTAATTACCTCCCAACCACCACTTTCCCTTGCCTTTCTTCCAAGACTCTTCCCTCTATCCATGCTTCCATGTCTCTGGATCCACTCTGTACATCAGTTTATTTTATTCATGAGATTTCACATTAGAGTGAGATCATGGGATACTTGTCTTTCTCTGACTAAGTTTGCTTAGCATGATACTTTCCAGGTCCCTCCATGCTGTCTCAAAGGCTAAGAGATCCTTCTTTTTGATAGGTCCCTAATATTCCATTGTGCAATGAAAAACTGCTAAATGTTGGAGAAGGTGTGGAGAAATTAGAATCTGAATATATAGCTGGTGAGAATGTATGAAACTACCAACAGGCAGTTGCTACATTCACTGCAAAAGGGCAGCCGCTTAGAAAGACAGCTTAGTACTTTGTTCAAAGTTAAACACACATACAGTTACAGCATGAACCACGCAAGGTCTCACTCCTACCTATCTACACTCCAGAAATGAGAACATACACCCATGCAGACTTTTAGACACTAATCTTCACCGTAATGGAATTTGTAAGAGCCAAAACTTAAAATGGATCTAAATGTCCCCTAACTGAGAAGGGAAAAACAAACTGTAGTACATCCATACAATGAAGACGGCTCTGCCATTGAAAGGACTGATCTGCTCCCAGAAGCTACAATACAGATGAACCTTGAAAACATGCGAGGTGAGAAGGGCCAGACACCAAAGATCACACCAAGTGCAACTGGGCTGCACTTGTAAGTTTGGTATGGAGCTCCATTGTATGGTTGTGGCATACATTATTTCACCAAACGCTACTGTTGGCATTGACATGGTTTCCCATTGTTCAATGTCACACAGCGCTGTGATGGCCATCTCTATTGTAAAATATTTGTCGCCAGTCTTAATTGGGTCTTTCAACAAATGCCCATACGTGCAAGTGCCTGTTTGAAAGTTTGAATGTATTTTTGTTGATTTTTGAGACAGGGAGTGGGAAGAGAGAGAGAAGATGAAGAAGAGTGAGAGGGAGGGAAGGAGGGAGGGAGGAACATTGACTTGGTGTTCCACTGACTGTTGCAATCATTGCTGGCTTATTGTATGTGCACTGACCAGGGATCCATGTAGCAATTTTGGCCTGTTGAGAAGACGCTCTAACCAGGTAGGTATGCTGTAGGGTGAAAGTCTGCATATTTTAAGGCTTTTAGTAAAAATTGCCCAAGGACCCTTCGCCAGCCGAGTATGCGGGTCAAGTATCTCCATTCAGGAATATAGCATTTCCCTCTCCAATATAGCCCTCCTCATCCCAAGGGGGCAGTTCCAGGACGGTTTGTCCCACCCTCATGACCCTCTCTATTGGTTTGCAGTTTCCCGGGATACATGGCCATGAACACGCTGGTCCACAGTGCCAACTGCCAAGTAGTGGGTTTCATTGTCACCACCACAGGATGGATCTTCTCCATGACCTGCATGGGCCTGGCGGAGTGGCGGGTTTGGTACATGGAGAACAGCTCCGCCCCCTCCCCGGGGCTGGCCTGTGTAGGGATGTGGAAGGTCTGCACTTACCAGTCCAACAGCCTCCAGAGCAGAGCCATAGCATGTCATCACTACACCTACAGTGACACCTACTTGCCAATCAGTATTCGAATCGCTCAGCACCTGCTGCTGGCTGCCAACCTCCTGGCTCTCTTGGGGAAAGTGCTCACGGTCATGGGCCTGCAGAAAGTATGCTTGGCTCATCTTCAGAAGAAAAACACCTGCCATCTGTTCTTCGCTTCCAGTGTCCTGAGCATCATAGCTGGCACTTTTATCTTCATGGCTGTGATCTGGAACTACCACTCTGTGATGAATGAAGAGGGCATATGCTTCCTTCCATCCTTCCACATCCCCTTCAGGCCCAACAAGCAAGAGATGGGCAGCACCGTCCCCTTGGCGGTTCTGGCTGCCATCCTGATGCTGCTGAGTGGGCTGTTTACCCTCTCTTACCAGCTTGCCCCCAACAGCCAAGTGTACCCCCAGGTCTCAGAAATGAGAAATTCCCAGTTGCAAAGCTTTGTAAATCCACAATGCCCAGTTTATCGGGATAAAGTATTATCAGGATGCTCTAGGAAATAGTTGCAAGGACTCACGACCACAGAAAAGGCCATTTTGAGCAGAAAGTGGTCATTTGTTTATGTCCAAATTGAGATTCTTGATTGGTTAATGAACTTCCATTAAAAAAAAAAAAACGCAAAAAAAAAAAAACACACCACTGTCCACCTGTCTTAATTATTGGGGGTTCGGTGCACAAAGATTTGTGCACAAGGAGTGGGTCCCTCAGCCCACCTGCACCCTCTCCAATCTGGGAACCTTCAGGGGAGCCCTCTCCAATCCCAGAATTTCTGTCTGTCTTTGAAATCATATGAGCGGATTTTCTGAGAACCCAACCCAGTTTGGTTTGGTGATCACAGCATAATAGAGGTCCTTTCCTTTTTATTTCACTTTGGTCCAATTGTGGAGATTTCCTAGAAGTCACAGGATAGCTTCCCTTTAATATTTCCTCAACACTGTGACTTTACTTATGCCTCTTAACTTTGCTTTCCCTCCATCCACTACCCACAACAGTAACTTGCTCGAGGCTCACTTTGCTCTAGTGTTTTGGAGATCCCGCAATGCGCCAGCCAACAGACCTATGATTCCCAGAATTCCTGGTGCTCCGCGAGCTCTTGGTTTCCACTTCCAGTCCAGGGGCTGCACAAACCAAGAGGACTGTGAACTCCTGCCACCCCCAGGCAGGGCTGACAGGACCAGCCAATCCAGTGGCGTCCCCGGGACCACGGCCGCTTGGCATCGTACCCTGCCCCAGGCTGCTCAGCACATGCGTGCATAGGCCCTAAGCTTCCTAGGAGCTGGAATGCCCCCCGAGTCACTATAGAGAAAGGGCGGGCATCCCGCCCTGCTCTCAGCCGCTCGATGCCTGTGGCCGTGCCCTCTGCCCACAGGCCCGGCCATCTTTCCCTGGTTAATTTGCATGCTCATCTCTGATTGGCTGTGGGCATCTCCGTGGTACGGTCACTTTACATATTTTTCTATTATTAGTATAGATAATCAAGGTTATATACCTATTGTGTGAAAATGAGAGTTGCTCGGATTCTCACAGCTCCCTCTCAAACTGCCACTACAAACAACCAACCAGACCTTCTATGCCATGGCCCTAACACCTCTCCACTCCACCTGTACAGGCAATTTTCCCAAATGTGCAAAAGCAAAATAGTGGAAGGAATCCGCCTTCCATTACCAGACTCAGAAGTTATTACGATTCTGCCATAATCATTTTCTCTCTCCTTCCTTCCCTTCTTTTCATCTATTTTTCTTTCTCTGAAGACCTAAAGCAAACCCCAGACATCACATTTCTTCATCCTTATACACTTCAAAAGTAGTGTCTAAAAAAAGGACATTCCCCTGCAAAATGACAGTACACCTTTAACGTTAACAACCTTTTGTTGTTATTATCAAACTCTTATTAGAATTTTTAAAGCTTTAAAAATAATTGTACAGCCCTAGCTGGTTCGGCTCAGTGGATATAGCATCGGACTGTGGACTGAAAGGTACCAGGTTCTATTCTGGTCAAGGGCACATACCCGGGATTTGAGCTGGATGCCCAGTGGGGGCATATAGGAGGCAGCCTATCAATGATTCTCTCTCATCATTGATGTTTCTCTCTCTCTCTCCCTCTCCACACCTCTCTGAAATAAATAATAATATATTTACAAAAATAATTGTACAATTTTATTTCTTTTATTGCATAAGATGTTCAGGCTGCCTCTTAAGGCTCAATTGAAAGCATTCCCCCTTCCACACCTTCTTTGCTATTTTCGTAAAAAGATTTTGGTTTGCTGAATAAAATGAGCCAATTGTCCTGTGTTTAAAATTGCTACCTATCTCTTAAAGCTTAACTGGATTCCGAGTCAGCATAGGTCTTGTTTCTACAAATCTAGGTAACTGCCCTCAGAACCGCACTCCATAGGTATACCCTGTGTGAAAAAAAACACAACCACAACACATTTCTCTTCCATGCTTCATGGGTGGTCCAACTCACTTCCTGGGTAAGTTGTAAGCTCCCCCCACCCCGCCCGCTCCTCTACTAACATTCTCATGTCATTACAATCCAAAATCATGTTTTTAGGCATTTCAGGAGAGACAACTTCAGCTCACTCTCTTACTGATGGCTTCTTTCAGGTCATATTAACTAGATATCTTTCATGTGAGAAGTGCTTCTAATATATCTAGTCAAGTACTGCGGGGCCATAACATACACTTTACCCACACCATCTGTTTCATTGCTCACAGCACCTCAGAAGTTTCAAAGGACTGACTTAAAACTCAACAATTAACTGGGGGGGGTCATTAATAGGTTTAAATTGAGACAGACTCACTTTAATGTGAGAGCTACAGCAGAGAAATCCAAGGGCTGACGTGAAATGACTTTCTTCTCAAAGAATACTTATGTCTCTGAGAGCAGAGTGTGTGACAAAATTTCACCTTGGAACATAAGTATATCAGTTATTTAAACATGTGTTCCAAAGACATTGCCTGTGGACCCCAGAATATTCATTGGATCCTTTGGCTATGGGCAAGGGATTCTTCCCTCTTCCCTCTGATAGAGCAAATGTAAAGTGGTAGATGCCCCTTCTCTGTCTGCTGTGATTTGCACAATGTCCTTAGAACTGGGAGGAAGTCACAGCCTCTGCATTGAGTGAGAGTCCCTGGCCCCCATCACAGGGGTTTGAAAGGAGCCTTTGGGTTCCATGGGATTTTCAGGGCTGGCCTGCAGTCAAGTCTTACCCATTCTCCTTGCAGGTCTGGAAGGCTGGGATATGGTTCCTAGGTAAACATCATGTTTCCCCCCATGAAATCTGTCCCCGAAGTAGGCCTTGTTAACAGACTGACAGGACATATAAGTTTGAAACAGGACGTGTGTTATTTAAGTGAGTCAAACCTGTGGTTATTTGAAAAAGGAAGCTCTTGGGAGACATGCTTCTGATGAGGACCAGTTTCTGGAACATGATACCCTGCTGAGGGAAGTGTGCCTGCCTCCTGCTGTTCCAAAAGGAGAATGATTGAACCTCTGGGGCTGTGGAAAGCTGTCTCTTGACCCGTCTTTGCCTTCACTGTCAACAGAGAGCAAGTGGACAGGTCATAAGGGTTCAGACACAGCAGGTGAGGCGGCCACCATGGCGGGGTGTGCTCTGGGAAAGCTGGGAAAAGAGTTCCTAGCCCTTGTCAAGGGCTCTTTGGGAATGACTGTTTAAGGTTCTCACTTAATTATTTTTTCACAGGAATAAGGCAAGAGAATGTGCCCTGTGCATTTCCCATCAGGGCAGCACAAAGTGAGGGCGCCTGAGGGCGGTGATATTTCTCTCATTCTTCCTCCTCCCTGGGAATCCTTCCAAGGTGCACCGGAGATAGAGGCTGCCATGTGGCCTTCGGGTTGGGGGTCAGTGTGGGACAGTGCCGGGCCTCTGTGGGGGCGCCAGGCAGGGAGGGGTCCCTGTGAGAGCACTTGAGGAGGGAGACCCAGCAGAGGCAGCGCCTGGGCTCAGGGACACCAGCAGGTGCCTGTCACAGTGCCCACCCAGTGAGCTGACTGTTTCCTGACTCAGGAGTCACTTTGCCCTTTCTCTTCCTTGTTCTCCCTGTTTGCCACACCCTTTGGCCCTTTCTTCTCCCCCCCACCTCCATCCCCAGCTCACTTGTCCTGTGTAATTTCCTAGCAGGAATTCTTCCAGGGAGACAGCAAGGTCCAACTGGAAGCAGAGTCCGGTGACAGCCAGGACCCAAGTCAGTTTCACCCCAGGTTCCTGGTCCAAGGACTGATCCGGTATCGCACGCCCCCTCGCCCCCTTGCCCTGGCCCTGGCTACCTATCATAACACTTGCTCCCCATTTCCGTGGCTCTTCTTCCAGGGTTTCTACTTAAGACTTGGATGGATTACAGTGACTATTTGGTATAAGACCTTAGAAAGGACATTTATACAGTAGAAAGACTTCAACTCTTGAAGACCTGTTCAGTGACTCTGGCCCTTTAAGGAGCCTATTGCAGGCCAGCCCTGGAAGCCATGGAAACATAAGAATGTTTGGTTTCCTCATCTCTGTTACAGCCTGGCAGTTGCTACCATTTGTACCTCTGAGACGTCCTCCTCCTGCCTTCTGTATTGGCTGGGTAACCATTGCGCTTTATTTTTTACCCTAGATAAGAGAGCCCTGAGATTTCTTGGGGTTAAGGGGTGTCTATGTAATCCATTTATTTGCTCTGTGAACAGGTTAACTGTCATCAGCAGTCCTGCAGAGAGGTGAAGGTAGGCCACTTTAATTGTTTATCCTTTACTTAAGACTTGTCTAGTTTAAGAACATGTTTTTATTGATTTCAGAGAGAGAGAGGAAGGGACAGGGAGAGGGAGAAGAAACATCAATGATGAAAAACACGGATTGGCTGCCTACTGCACCAGTCCTACTGAGAATAGAGTATCCAACTGACCAGGAATTGAACCTTGACCTCCTGGTTCAGAGGTTGACTATCAACAACTGAGACACACCAACCAGGCCCACAATGCCATTTCAAGTGTTCCTTCCACAAGTTGTTCAGGGTTATCTGGCTCAAAAGAATGATCTTTATAAATAAGGCATCTTCCATGATTATCTGGCCATGAGAAGGAATTTCTGCTATCAGCTTGGGCATTCTCTCCTCCTGTCCCTCCCACTGGGGGTCCCTCACAATAAAGCCCGAACCCCTCAAAGCTCTCCATGCACTGGCTTCGATGCCCACTCCTGTTCACCCTTTGTTCATTTCTGTTCTTGTATTGCTCTACATGCCCCCATTTATCTCCAACTTAAAATATAGAAATATCCCTGGTAATCCCAGCAGATGCCATCTTGTTTTACCTTCCCAGTGTATTTCAGAATGGGCAAAAATAAGATCCTGCTACACACTTATAATTTTCTTATCCTCATTTTATTTATTTTTAATTTTGTATTATGAATTTTAACTGAATTTTAGAGAGAGAAGAAGGAAGAGGGAGAATAGAAACATCTGTCAGCTGCTTCCTGCATGACCCCTAAAAGGGACCATGCTGGCACCTCAGATATGTGTCATGACCAGAAATCAAGCCGGCAACTTTTTGGTGCAAAGGACAATGCCCACCCAGCTAAGCCACCTCAATCAGGAATCTTATTTTCATTTTAAATTCAACCCACCATGACTTTTTCCCATGATACTTAATTCTCTTCTCCTCTCATGTCTGCTGGGTACTACAGGGAATTAATTACTTTAATACTAAGTATTGAAACATATTTGTGTGACAGAATTAATCCTCCATTGCTTCCTAAGTTTTTTTTTTATTGTTTTTATTTCAAAATATTATGCTCATGATAAATAACTGAAAGTTTTGAACAGCCACAGATTATTTAAAAAATCAGCCTGGTCACTGTGCATCAGTGTCTGAGTGTCGACCTATGAACCAGGAAGTCATGGTTCAAATCCCAGTCAGGGCACATGCCATAGATGAGGGCTTGATCCCCCGTAGGGGATGTTCAGAAGGCAGCCCATCCATAAATCTCTCTCTTCATTGATGCATCTATCTCTCTCTCTTCCTCTCCCTTTCTCTCTGAAATCATAGCCTCAGGTCATGGCGCAAAGGAAGCCATTTACACAGGAATGCCCTGGGCACAATTCCGGTCTTCAGAAACAGGCAGAAGGGAACCAGGGTGTTTGGGGATACCTGCTGAGGTGGGAAACTAAAGAGAAGCAAGAAATCAGAGATATTACGTCTTTTAAGCTGAGGGGTGGCAACAGGTGTATTTACCCCTTGACAGGTCACTGAGCTGTACACTTAGATTTGGTGCACTTTTCTATATAAATGTGATTCTGCACAATATTAATAGCTTTAAAACTCACCGTCCCTCTGATCCCATTGTCTGTACAAGTTTTTAACATGCTGCTTGCACTTGGTATATTGTTGACATCTTCCCTTTGGTCACATTACATTTTATTTTTTTTATTTTATTTTACTTTTAAATTTCTCTTTGTGGTTAAAAATATTACAGATGTCCTTTTTCCCTGTCCCATTAACTCCCGCCACCCTGCACCTACCCCAGGTATTCACTGAACTATTGACTATATCCATGTGTTATGCATATACATTCTATGGTTAATCTCATCCCATCGACCCACCCCCTTCTACACACACACACACACACACACACACACACACACACACCACCATCCCTCAGAGATTTGGGATTCTGTTCTATGCTTCCATGTCTCTGGATCTATTTTGTTCATCAGTGTGTTTTGTTAATCTTTATTGTTGAAAGATTACATATGTCCCCCTTTTCACCCATCAACCCCCTCCAGCACATCCTGTCCCACATTTCAGGAATTCAGCACCCTATTGTCTGTGTTCATGCATTCTGCATATGCAAACAAGTTCCTCAGTTAATTACCTCCCACCCAATCACTTCCCCTCGCCTTTCTTCCAAGACTCCGCACTCTGTTCCATGCTTCTTTGTCTCTGGATCCACTCTGTTCATCAGTTTATGTTACTCATTAGATTCCACATTAGAGTGAGATCATGGGATACTTGTCCTTCTCTGACTGACTTCTTTTGCTTAGCATGATACTTTCCAGGTCCCTCCATGCTGTCTCAAAGGGCAAGAGATCCTTGTTTTTGATAGGTGCTTAGTATTCCATTGTGTAATCAAAAACTATTAAAATTTGGAGAAGGTGCGGAGAAATTAGAACCTGAATGTATAGCTGGTGAGAATGTAAAACACTCACAACAGGCAGTTCCTACATTCACTGCAAAAGTGCAGCCACTTGGGGAGACAGCTTAGTACTTTGTTCAAAATTAAACACACCCTTCCCCAACAGAGCATGGGGGTCAAGTATCTCCATTCTGCAATATGGAATTTCCCTCTCTAATACAACCTCGCTCATCCCCAGGGGGCGGTACCAGACAGGTGGGTCCCACCCCCATGACCCTCTCCATTGTTTTGCAGTTCCCCTGGATACAATGCCATGACCTCAATGGTCCACAGTGCCAACTGCCAAGTAGCGGGTTTCATTGTCACCACCTTAGGATGGATCTTCTCCATGACTTGCATGGGACTGGCCGAGTGGCAGGTTTGGTACATGGAGAAGAGCTCCACACCCTCCCCGGGGCTGGCCTGTGTAGGGATGTGGAAGGTCTGCACTTACCAGTCCAACAGCCTCCAGAGCAGAGCCATAGCATGTCATTGCTACCCCTACAGTGACACCTACTTGCCAATCAGTATTCGAATCGCTCAGCACCTGCTGCTGGCTGCCAACCTCCTGGCTCTCTTGGGGAAAGTGCTCACGGTCATGGGCCTGCAGAAAGTATGCTTGGCTCATCTTCAGAAGAAAAACACCTGCCATCTGTTCTTCGCTTCCAGTGTCCTGAGCATCATAGCTGGCACATTTATCTTCATGGCTGTGATCTGGGACTACCACTCTGGGATGAATGAAGAGGGCATATGCTTCCCGCCATCCTTCCACATCCCCTTCAGGCCCAACAAGCAGGAGATGGGCAGCACCGTCCCCTTGGCGGTTCTGGCTGCCATCCTGATGCTGCTGAGTGGGCTGTTTACCCTCTCTTACCAGCTTCCCCGGACAGCCAAGTGTACAGAGTTCTCATTAGTGTGAAATTCCTGGTTTCATAGCTTTGCAAATCCACAATGAGCAGTTTATGGGGGTGAAGTATTATCCGGATGCTCTAGGAAATAGTTGCAAGGACTCACCACAATAGAAAAGGCCATTTTCAGTTCCAAGACCTTGTCAAGGGCTCTTTGGGAATGACTGTTTAAGGTTCTTACTTTATTATTTTTTCACAGGAATAAGGCAAGAGAATGTGTCCTGCACCTTTCCCATCAGGGCAGTACACAGCAAGGGCGCCTGAGAGAGGTAGCATTTCTCTCATTCTTTCTCCTCCCTGGGATCCTCCCAAAGTAAGGTCCAACTGGAAGCAGAGTCAGGTGACAGCCAGGGCCCAAGTCAGTTTCGCACCAAGGTCTTGGTCCAAGGACTGTTCAGGGAGGCCACCCGGTGGCCTGGAACTAGCTCCCTATCATGAGATTTGCTCCCCATCAACACGGCTCTATTTCCAGTTTTTCTACTTAACTCACGGATGGATTACAGTGACTATTTGGTCTAAGACCTCAAAAAGGACATTCTACAATAGAAAGACTTCAATTCTTGAAGACCTGTTCCGTGGCTCTGGCCCTTTAAGGTGCGCCTGCAGGCCAGCCCTGGGAGTCATGGAAACATAAGAATGTTTGGTTTCCTCATCTCTGTTACATCCTGGCAGTTGCTACCATTTGTACCTCTGAGACATCCTCCTCCTGCCTTCTGTATTGGCTGGGTAACCATTGTGCTTTATTTTTTACCCTAGTTAAGAGAGCCCTGAGATGTCTTGGGAGGGGGGTGTCTATGTAATCCCTTTATTTGCTCTGTGAACAGTTTAAGTATTTCCTACAGTTGAATGCAGCTTTTCATAATTTCTCAGTGATTTCATAGATTGGGATACAGTGTGTTTTCTGCTCTTTTCATGGGATTTTCCTGCATTGTACCAAATTCTTTCTACTCTTTGTGCTCACAATGGGTAATGATTTATTCTTGTTTTGCAACACTTTTATATAAGTTACTGTTGCTTTTCAGTGAGTACCCAGAATTTTCTAACACTGCTATACTCTGCTTTCTGCTCTCTTTCATGGATATCACCACATTGTACAAACACCTTTCTAGACTCTTTCCTCACATTCCTAAGTGACTTTCACTTGTCTTCTCTCTATTAGGTATACATCACTGCTGATTTTTAGAGAATTCCTAGGGCTTCTATCACTGTGCTCTAGTGTGGTTACAGCTTCATTTGATTCTCCCGCATTGTACTAATACCTTTATTCACACTTTCCTAAAGGTGAGGAAGGTGTACATTTGTCTTCCCAAGATTTAGTATCATTTACTTCTGTGTTGGTCAATACAGAGTGGTTTCTATCACAGTTATAGTATGCTTACTGTTCTATCTCTTGGACATCCCCCCATTTTACAAACTCCTTTCTATATTTTTCCTCATATAGAGAAGTTAGTTTTGTTTTCAATGATATACACTTGTTTTCTAAGTATTTCCTACAGTTTACTGCAGCTTTTCATGATTCTCGGTGATTTATTGGAGAGATTACAAGTGCTATTCACTGATTTCAAAATATTTTCAAAAGTGTGCTTTAATGTGGGTATTGCTCTTCAGCTCAGATTTCTCCTTGTGCTCAAAAACCGTTCTAGAGTCTTTTCTCATTTTCAAAGGAGATTTTCACTTGTTTATAAGTATTTTGTCGTTTACTGCTGCTTTTCAGTGAATTCACACTGGTTTCTATCACTGTGCTATATTGTGCATATTCCTCTTTTTCATTATTTCACAGACTTTTATATTCAACTTTCTGGACTCTTTCCTCTCATTCAAAGTGACTTTCACTTGTCTTCTCTCTATTTGGTGTACATTAGTGCTCATTTTCATCAAATTCCTACTGCTTCAAACATTGTGCTCCAATGTGGTTACAGCTGTCTTTAAGCGATTTTCTCGCATTGTACAAAAACTCTTTTTCTTTCTGGTATTGAGATACCTCCTACTTTATTCTTCTTTCTCAGGATTGCTGTGGCTATTCGGGGTCTTTTTTTATTCCAGATGAATTTTTGCAGAGTTCTTTCTAGATCTGTTAAATATGTGGTTGGTATTTTAATGGGGAGTGTATTGAATCTATAGATAGCTTTGGGTATTATGGGCATTTTAATTATGTTGATTCTAACAATCCATGAACATGATATGTTCTTCCATCTGTCTACTTCTTCCTCTATCTCTTTTTTCATTGTCCTGTAGTTTTCCACGTATAGTTCTTTTACCTCCTTAGTTAAGTTTATTCCTAGGTATCTTAATTTTTTGGTAAGATGGTAAATGGGATTGCTTTTTTAGTCTCTCTTTCTGTAAGTTAACCATTGGTGTATAGAAATGCCATAGGTTTCTTGGCATTAATTTTGTATCCTGCAACATTGCCCAATGCATTTATTAAGTCTATTAGTTTTTTGATGGAGTCATTTGGGTTTTTTATGTACAATATCATGTCATCTGTAAATAAGGATACCTTTACTTCTTCTTGTCCAATTTGGATTCCTTTTATTACTTCTTCTGTCTAATTGCAGTGGCTAATACTTCCAGTACTATGTCAAACAGGAGTGGTGAGAGTGGGCATCAACGTCTTGTTCCTGTTCATAGGGGAAATGGCTTTAGTTTTGCCCATTGAGTATGATATTAGCTGTGGGTTTATCATATATAGTTTTTATTATGTTGAGGTATTATCCTTCTATTCCCAACTTGTTGAGATATTTTATCAAGAAAGGTTGTTGAATTTTGTCAAATACATTTTCTGCATCAATTGATAAAACTATGTCGTTTTTATCTCTCAATTTGTTTATGTGATATCTCATGTTTATTGATTTGAGGATATTTTACCATCCTTGCATTCCTGGGATAAATCCTACTTGGTCATGGTGTATGATCTTTACGATGTTATACTGGATCCAGTATGCTAGAATTTTGTTGAAAATTTTGGCATCTATGTTCATGAGGGATGTTAGCATGTAATTGTCTTTCAATGTGTTGTCTTTATCTAGTTTTGGTATTAGGGTGATGCTGGCTTCTTAGAAGGAGATTGGAAGTGTTCACTCCCCTTGAATTTTTTGGAATAGTCTGAGGAGGGTAGGTTTTAGTTCTTCCTTGAATGTTTGGTAAAACTCCCCTGTGAATCCGTTTGGCCCGGGGTTTTTGTTTGCTAGAAGCTTTTTGATGATGGCTTCAATTTCTTCCATAGTTATTGGCCTATTGAGCTGTTTAGATTCTTTTTGATTGAGTTTTGGAAGGTTATATTTTTCTAGGAATATGTCCATTTCCTCCAAGTTGTCCAGTTTTTTGAAATAGAGTTGTTCGTAGTATTTTTTAACAATCCTTTGTATTTCGGTGGTGTCTGTTGTTATTTCTCCTCTTTCATTTCTGATTTTGTTTATTTGGGTCCTCTCTCTTTGCTTCTTGATAAGCCTGGCTAGAGGTTCATCAATCCTGCTTTTCCTTTAAAGAATCACCTCTTATTAGTTGATCTTTTGTATTTTTTTTTGTCTCTATATCTTTTATCTCCACTCTGAGCTTTATTATTTCCTTCCTTCTGCTTCCACTGGGCTTTTCTTGTTGCTCTTTTTCTAACTCTTTGAGTTGTAAGGTTAGGTGATGTATTACCATTGTTTCTTTTTTTTACTATAGGCTTGTAGAGCTATGAACTTTTCTTCAAGACTGCTTTAGTTGTGTCCCATAGATTTGTGATTATTGTGTTTTCATTGTCATGATGTTTTTTATTTCTTCTTTGATCTCTCTGATAACCCAGTTATTGTTTAATTGCATGCTGATTACTCTCCATGTGTTTGATTTTTTTGGATTGTTTTTATTGTAGTTGATTTCCAGTTTTATCCCATTGTGATCTGAGAAGATTCTTGATATGATTTATATTTTCTTGAATTTGAAGAGACTTTGCCTGTGACCCAATAGTTGGTCTATCTTTGAAAATGACTCAGGTGCACTTGAGAAGAATGTATATTCTGTGGCTTTGGGGTGAAATGTTCTTAAGATGTCAATTAATTTCATCTGGTCTAATTAGTCATTTAGGATTGATGTTTCTTTGCTGATTTTTTGGTTAGAGGATTTGCCCAATGGTGATAGTGGAGTATTAAAGTCTCCTAGTATGATTGTATAGCTGTCAATCTCCCCCTTGATATCCTCCATGAGTCTTTTTATGTATTTGCATGCTTATGTATTGGGTGTGTATATGGTTACCAGACTTATTTCTTCTTGCCTGATTGCTCCCTTTAGTATTATGAAGTGCCCTTCCTCATCTCTTTTTATGTCTTTCACTTTGAAATCTAATTTGTCAGATATAAGTATTGCTACCCCAGCTTTTTTTTTCATTTCCATTTACCTGAAAAATCTTTTTCTATCCATTTACCTTCAGTCTGTGCATATTTTTTTTCTGCTTTCTTGTAGACAGCAGATATATGAGTCATGTTTTCTTAACCAATCTGTTACCCTATGTCTTTTGATTGCTGCATTTAATCCATTTACATTTATAGTTATTATTGATAGGTTCTTGTTAGTTACCATTTTTATTCTTAACCCCTGTGTTTCTTCTTCGGTTCCTATTTCTTTTTTTTTTTTTTTTTCAGCAGACCATTTAGCATTTCTTCCATTACTGGTTTGGTGGTAATAAACTCCCTTATTTGATTTTTGTCTGTGAAGCTCCTGATTTCACCTTCAATTTTGATTGATAGCCTTGTTGAGCACAGTATTCTTGGATTCAGTCCCTTCCTTTGCATGACTTTGTATATTTCATTCCATTACCTTCTGGCCTGATGTGTTTCTGTTGAGTAATCAATTGCTTTTCTGATGGGGGATCCTTTGTAGGTAACTTTCTGTCTCTCTCTGACTGCTTTTAAGATTCTTACTTTGTCATTGGTGTTAGCCAATTGAATTATAATATTCCTTGTGGTCATTCTTCTAGGGTTCATTATTCTTTGGACTCTTGTGAGCTTCTTGGATTTGTGTGGGTTTTTTTCTTCCCTATATCAGGAAAGTTTTCCATCATTATTTCTACAAACAGGTTTTCTATTCCTTGCTAATTTTCCTCTTCTTCTGGAACCCCTATATGTGGATGTTATTTTGTTTGTGCTTTCCCAAAGTTCCCTTAGGCTTTCCTCCTGCTTTTAATTTTTTTTTTTTTCTAGAAGCTTCTCTACTTGGGTATTTTTTCCTACCTTGTCTTCTAGCTCACTGAAGTGGTTCTCTGCTTCTTCTAGTCTACTCTTGATGCTTTTTACTGAGTTCTTTACAGAAGCAATGTCATTTTTCATTTCTTCTTGGTTTTTCTTCATTTCCTCTTGTTTCTTACACATATTGTCAAATTTGTCTTCCATTCTTTTCAGCCACCTTATGACCATTTCTCTGAATTCTTTCTCTGACAGGTTGCTTTCCTCTATGTCGTTTACATCCTTTTCTGGTGATGCCTAATTTTCTTTCATATATGGGTTTTTTCTTTGGCTCCCTATGATCTCACATATCCAGGTGTATGGTTATGTAGTTCTTTCCTGCATTCATTTAAAGAAACAAAATACAACACAACCAGGTACAATACACAAGGCACTGAACAGAAATGTATTCATGATATTAATAACCCCAAATAAAGGTGACGAACAGGGAAAGGTGAATTGCAGGATAGGAGAGAAAGAAGAAGAGAGAAAAGAAAAGGAATGCAAAAATGAAATTGGGAAAAGAATAAAAAAGTAACAGAGAAAACAATGAGAATGAGAAAGAAGAGGGGAACAAACTATATATACATATTGGGAGAAAACTTGAATAGAACAGCCACTAATCCAACAAAAGCAACAAACAAGTACCTGGAGATGAATGCACACTACAAACAATAACTAATATTAAGTGTAGGCAGGGAAAACAGAAGCATAAAACAAAAACAAAAAAGAAAAAAAGAAATAAGCAAAACAATCTCACAAACATGCATAAAATTTATATAATCAACAATCAATCAAACAACAACAAAGAGAGAACAAATATTGGATAGTGAAGAAAGAGAAGAGAGAGGTGTGTATGGACTTGGAGCAGGGGATTGGAATATAAGTACGGTGAAATTTTCACAGGGGTTAAAAGAAGATATAGGGAAAATCAAAAGCAGGAATAGGGTAAGATAAACAGGAAAGCAACAGGGGAAAAGTGAGGAAGAGAGTGATGGCATAAAGGTAAAGTAGAGATAGAATAAAATGATGCTAAAGGAAAGATGAAAATAGAATGTAGAACAATAATCCCAAAGTAAAATGAAGAGAAAATAAAATGACACTTAAAAAAAAGGAAAAATAGTGGTAGTTATAAAAGTGATGGAAAATAAAAATGTAATAATTAAAAAGGTAAAATCAAGTGAAGACAATAGAAAAAAAATAGTTTCTTAAGTAAAAGATAAAAAAAAATAAAAATGTGCAGTAGTGAAGGTCATTCACTTCCTCTACTGTTCTGTTTGGCACGCATGTTTTCTAGTGAGGACAGTGTTGAAGTTCCCCGATTTCTACTGGTCCTCCATGTTGTAAGCCAGTCCTGAGTTTTAAGCAGGCAGTACATCTCTATTTCTTGTATTCCTTTATTTGTGTTTACACAAGAGTCCATTTGTGATTCAACCCCTGGGTGGCAGGGTTTCTAGATTTACCTCCAGGACTATAGGTTCTCTCTAGCTGGTGTTTAGATTTTGTTTTCCCTGTGGCACTTAATACTTGTTTGTGGGAGTGGGTTGCCCCAGAGCTGTTTCTCTGATGGTTATTCCCTGCTCTGATCCCCAGGTTCCAGAAAAACAACTTTCCCCTGCAGTCTCTTTGGGTGTCCCCAATTGGGTGATCCTATGTATTGGGCTTAGTAATCAGAAGCAAGGACTTAAAGAGAAAAAAAAAAAGGAGCCAGAGTAAGTGTGCAAACTCCAGGGCTGCGCTCAAGTCTGTGCAGTCTTTTTTCCTCTTGGGTCTAAGCAGCTGGCACACTTTTGAAATTTTTAGGCTGTCCTTTTGTGTCCAGATTAAAATGGGTTGCTTTTTAGAGTTCCCTTCTGTTAGCAGCTCTGAGGACCCCCTTCCACATTAAGGGATCATGCCAGCCCCAAGGGCCACGGATTTTTCTAGGCACAGACTTCCCCGGGTTCTCCAGCTTCCGCTGTGTAGGAGTTTCTCTCTCCTGCTGGGACAATGAACCTCACCATATCCCAGGCAAAATCTGACCTGTGTGTGAGGGAGTGTAGAGCTCCTCTGAATCCACCTGCTTGCGCCAATTGGGGACCTGTATTCTCAGGTTCACAGCTGTTAGGTGGGTGCCATAGTTGTAGATTCCCCGGGCTTTTCATGCTTCTGTTAACATCCACTTTCCCCTTCAAGTTGGCATGGTCTCCGCATCTGAGCTGGTCACTCTGGGAGGGAACCCAGCAGCAGAGGGGACTGCCCATTCAGGGAAGCCCTGTCCATCAGTGCCCCACAGACTCCTGAAGTATAGCTGTCCTTCAACTCACCAACAAAAACTCCCCGTCTGACCACACACTCTTCCTTTGTTTTCTCACTCACATACTATCTTGTAGTCTACCTTCCTGTCAGCAGCCATATTCTGTCTCTCCTTCAGCATCTTGTAGTTCTCTGAGTAGTGGTCTTTTACCTCCCTACTTAAGTTTATTCCTAGGTGTCTTAATTATTTGATGGGATGGTAAATGGGATTTTTTTTTTAAATTCTCTCTTCTGTAAGTTTACTATTGGTGTATAAAAATGTCATAGATTTTATGGCATTCATTTTGTATCCTGCTACTTTTCCAAATTCATTTATTAAGTCTAATACTTATTGATGGAGTCTACAGGGTTTTCTATGTACAGTATCAGGTCATCTGCAAATAATGATAATTTTACTTACTTTTTTTTCCAATTTGGGTGGCATTTATTTCTTCTACTTGTCTGATCACTGTGGCTAGCACTTCTACTAATGTGTGGAACAGGAGTGGTGAAAGCAGCATCCCTGTTTTGTTCCTGTTCTTAAGGGAAATGGTGTTAGTTATTACCCATTGAGTAAGATGTTGGCCATAGATTTGTCATATAAGGCTGTTATTATGATCATTCTAGTCCCACTTTGCTGAGCGTGTTTATCAGGAAAGGGTTTTGGGCTTTGTCAAATGCCTTTTCTGCATCGATTGATATGATTATGTGATTTTTGTCTCTGTTCATGTGATGTATCACATTTATTGACTTGTGGATACTGTACACGCCTTGCATTCCTGGAATAAATCCCACTTGTTCATGGTGTATGATCTCTCTGATGTAATGATGGATACGTTTTGCTGGAATTGTGTTGTGGATTTTAGCATCCATGTTCATCCGGGATATAGGCCTGTAATTCTTTTTCTTTGTGGTGTCTTTATTCTTTGTGGTTTTGGTATTACGGTAAGGTATTATATAGGCTTCAGGTATATAACTCTATCATACTTCATCTGCATATTGCATTATGTTTTCACCTGACCGAGGCAAGTCTCCTTCAATTCCTATACTTTGAAACATTACCTAAGTGTTCTCCACCTGAGGGACGTCCTTTTGCTTCTCTACTTCCTCCTCTTCCACCTCTCAGACTTCTTACATCACTTCTGTTACTTGAAGGAAGTCCACACCAACTTTGAAAAGATGATTTCATGGCATAGTCTACATTGTTTTTCCATCCACAGACTAAAATGAGTACACAAATAATATCAATACTACATAACATTTAAATTGAACAAATGAACAACTGCTTGAAACCTATAAATTACTGCAACTAAAATCAAGTTCTCCCTCAAATTCTTCTCCCAAACAAAGCATTTTCTTAAAAAATGACAAAGTTCTTTTTCATGGTAAGTTTATGAAAAATGTCATTACTAAATACCTCCCATTTAGGCATCCAACACAAATTTTATTAATCATATATGCTGGTTAATAAAAGTCCTCCAAAGGCCTCTAGTAATAAGGACTAAAATATCTCATATTCCAGAAGAAAACATAGAAACTTCTCTAGTTTTATAATGGGCTTTTTATTGGTTTTCTGGAGAGAGAGGAAAGGGGGAAGATAGACAGATGGAAACTTCGATGATAGAGAAACCTTCTGATAAGGTGCCTCCTGAAATGTTTTATACTAGCAATCCACCCTGCTCCCCTGGCATATTTCCTCCCTTGCAATGGAAGAGGGGACATCTTGGTTCATGGCTCAATGCTCAACCATTGTGCAACACAGAATGGGCAATGTGGATTACTTTTTAAAATGTGTATGTTACTTCATTTATGTATTGCCAACTTTTATTTCATTTTTTCAGTGCACCCAGTTTTCCTAATCTGTTTTCTTTTTAAAACAAATAATTCAATCATTCATTCAAAATGATTAGGCATTTTATTCCTATTCTTTCTTACTTTTACTATTTATTCAGCTAAAATGACAGAAATAAAAATTCCCAGTATGACTACAATCTTTATGTACATCGTTCTGATCTATTTATTCATTCTATTTTTCAATAGGACCCTTGCACTATTTTTGGTATTTTTACCTTACTACGCTGTTTTAAGTGAAATGTGTCCCTAAGAAAGCAACCCATCTTGAAGGGGAGAGCTGCTGTGACTAGGAGAACAGCCTCACCACCACCCATATGGTGCTCAGGCTTCACCCAGGTACCTAGAGCAACTCTGGCCAAAGACCTGCTATTGTGGCTACAGACCCTCAGACACCAGGACTCCAGGAACCCACTGGCTGCTACCTCCTGTGAAGGTTGGAGTGCATGCCTCTCCCACTGACACACCTCCATGGCCACAGGCCACAAAATTCTGGACCTGGGCTCTCCAGTGACAGCAAAAATGGGAATAAAAAGAAACAACACACAAAGTAAAGAAAAAAGGAATTGCCAGAAGAGGAAATAAATGAAACTGAGACATGCAGTATGTCACAAGAGGAATTCATAATAAGGGTCATCACAATGGCATATTAGATATAAACTACAATAAAAATAACAAAAATTAAAATATTTGCAGGCTATACAGTATGTTATAAACAACTAGAGGCCCGGTGCACAAAATTAGGGCACGAAGGGGGGTTGTCCCTCAGCCCAGCCTGTACCCTCTCCAATCTGGGATTCCTGGAGGGATGTCCGACTGCCAGTTTAGGCCCGATCCTGGTGGCCACAAGATGGACATCCCTCTCCCAATCCAGGACTGCTGGCTCCCAACTGCTTGCCTGCCTTCCTTCCTGATTGCCCCTAACCGCTTCTGCCTGCCAGCCTGATCACCCCCTAACCACTCTGCTGCCAGCCTGGTTGATGCTTAACTGCTCCCTTGCCAGCCTGTTTGCCCCCAACTTCCCTCCTCTGCCAGCCTGGTCACCCCTAACTGCCCTCTCCTGCAGCGTTGATCACCTCCAACTGCCCTCCCTTGCAAGCCTGGTCCCTCTCAACTGCCCTCCCTTGCAGGCCTGGTCCCTCACAACTGCCCTCCCTTGCAGGCCGGGTGCCTCCCAACTGCCCTCTCCTGCTGGCCATCTTGTGGTGGCCATCTTGTGTCCACATGGGGGCAGGATCTTTGATCACATGGGGGCAGCTATATTGTGTGTTGCAGTGATGATCAATCTGTATATTACTCTTTATTAGATAGGATAGAGGCCTGGTGCACGGGTGGAGGCCAGCTGGTTTGCCCTGAAGGGTGTCACAGGGTGGGGGTTCCCTTGGGGTGTGGGGCGGCCTGAGCGAGTGGGCTGTGGTGGTTTGCAGGCCGGCCACGCCCCCTGGAAACCCAAGGGGAGGCCCTGGTATCTGGAATTTATTTTCCTTCTACAATTGAAACTTTGTAGCCTGGAGCGGAGCCAAGCCTGGGGCTCCGGCAGCCATTTCTGTGGCAGTTAATTCACCTTCTACAATTGAAACTTTGTAGCCTTAAGCGGGTGGGCCCGGCCAGGGTGTGCGGAAAGCTTTGCTTCCCCTGTTGCCGGCAGCAACCCTGGCCTGCTCTCTCAAGCTCCATTCTGCTGCCATTTGTTTGAATTTGTTTACCTTCTATAATTGAAACTTTGTAGCTTGAGTGGAGGCTTAGGCCTGCAACAGCTATGGAAAGCTTGGCTTGCTCTGTTACCTGGGAAACCTTGCTCTCTGTGGCTGTAGCCATCTTGGATTGGGGTTAATTTGCATACTCGCCCTGATTGGCTGGTGGGCGTGGCTTATGTAGCGGAGTGATGGTTAATTTGCATATTACCATTTTATTAGAGAGGATAGACGGGGATTTCAGGAAATTCACAGACAAAACAGACAAATAAACAAAAAGGGCTAAGGGAGTTTATCACTAAGAAGACAATAATGCAAGGAATGCTAAAGTGCTTGTCATAAAAGCAGAAATAGATGGCGAAGAAGGCATAGAGAACAAAAATGGCTACAAGCACGTACCTACCAATAATAATATTAACCATAAATTGAATAAATGCTCCATTAAGAAGACGTATAGTGGCTGAAAAGATAAGAAATTATGGCCGACATATATGTTGTCTAGAAGAAACCCATGATGGTACCAGGGACTCATACAGACTGAAAATGGAAAGATGGAAACATATTTTTCAAGAAAAGGGAAATGAAAAAACAAAACAAAAAAAACTAGGGTAGCAATACTTATATCATACAAAATAAACTTTAAAGTTAACGTCATAAAAAGGGATAAGGAAGGCCACTTCATATTACTAAAGGGATCAAGACTACAAGATAATATAACTCTGGTAAACATATAAGCACCCAATGCAGGAGCAACAAATACATTAAAAAAAACAAACAACAAAAACAAAACAAAACAAAAATAAAAATTCTGGACGATATCAAGGGAGAGATAAACAGCAATAAAATCATAGTAGGGGACTTTAATACCCCATTGATATCACTGGATAAATCCTCTAGAAATAAAAATCAGCAATACTAAACAATTCACTGGATCAAATAGACTTAATCAACACCTTCATACCAAAGCTACAGAATGTACATTCCACTTAAGTGCACATGGGACATTTTCACAGATAGACCACTTGATACAGAAATAAAGTCTCTCCAAATTCAACAAGATGGAATTCATAGGAAGCATGTTCTCAGATCACAATGGCATATTAGATATAAACTACAATAAAAATAACAAAAATTAAAATATTTGCAGGCTATACAGTATGTTATAAACAACTAGAGGCCTGGTGCACAAAATTAGGGCACCAAGGGGGGTTGTCCCTCAGCCCAGCCTGTACCCTCTCCAATATGAGAACTTTTGAGGGATGTCCCACTGCAGGTTTAGGCCCGATCCCACCGGGCTTCCAATTTTGAATGATAGGCCCACCGGGATCGGGCCTAAACAGGCAGTCGGACATCCCTCTCACAATCCAGGACTGCTGGCTCTCAACTGCTTGCCTGCCTGCCTTCCTGATTGCCCCTAACCGCTTCTGCCTGCCAGCCTGATCACCCCCTAACCACTCCGCTGCCAGCCTGTTTGCCCCCAACTTTCCTCCTCTGCCGGCCTGGTTGCCCCTAACTGCTCTCTCCTGCAGGGTTGATCACCTCCAACTGCCCTCCCTTGCATGCAGGGTGCCTCCCAACTGCCCTTCCTTGCAGGCCGGGTTCCTCCCCACTGCCCTCTCCTGCTGGCCATATTGTGGTGGGCATTTTGTGTCCACATGGGGGCAGGATCTTTGACCACATGGGGGCAGCTATATTGTGTGTTACAGTGATGATCAATCTGCATGTTACTCTTTTATTAGATAAGATAGAGGCCTGGTACAGGGGTGGGGGCCAGCTGATTTGCCTGAAGGGCGTCCTGGATCAGGTGGGGGTTCCCTTGGGGTATGAGGTGGCCTGAGCGAGGGGCCTGAGGTGATTTGCAGGCTGGCCATGCCCCCTAAAACCCAAGCAGAGGCCCTGGTATCTGGATTTATTTTCCTTCTACAATTGAAACTTTGTAGCCGGGAGTAGAGCCAAGCCTGGGGCTCCCTCTAAAGCCAGCAGCCATTTCTGTTGGGGTTATAATTGAAACTTTGTTGCCTTAAGCGGGTGGGCCAGGCCAGGGCATGCGGAAAGCTTTGCTTCCCCAGTTGCTGGCGGCAACCCTGGCCTGCTCTCTCAAGCTCCATTCTGCAGCCATTTATTTGAATTTGTTTACCTTCTATAATTGAAACTTTTTAGCTTGAGTGGAGGCTTAGGCCTGGCAAGGGCAGGCGGAAAGCTTGGCTTCCTCTGTTACCTAGGAAACCTTGCTCTCTGTGGCTGTAGCCATCTTGGTTTGGGTTAATTTGCATACTCGCTCTGATTGGATGGTGGGCGTGGCTTGTGGGTGTGTTGGAGGTATGGTCAATTTGCATATTTGTCTATTATTAGATAGGATGTTTGTGTTATCAAAGAGATCAAAGAAGAGATTGAAAACACCCAAAAATCAAATAAAAATCAAAACACAACAATCCAAAACCAATGTGATGCACTGATAGCAGTCCTGAGAGGGAAGTTCATAGCCTACCTCAAAAAACAAGAATAACTGGTAGTAAATTATCTAACTCTACAACTTAACCCTTTGCACTCAATTTCTTTTTTCTTGATTCCTTTATTCTCATGCTAACCGTGGCGAGTCACACTGGACATCCGAGTGCAAAAGGTTAAAGGATTAGAAAGAGAACAACAAGAAATCCCAGAATGAACAAAAGGAAGGAAATAGAAAAGATCACAGCATGAATAAATCACATGGAGACAAAAAAGAAACAACCAAAAAAACAAAACAGTAAAGAAGAGAAAAAGCATCACTACTTCTTATAAATACAACCAAGAGCTGGCTCTTTGAAAGGATAAATAACATTGATGAACTGTTATTGAGGCTCACCAAGAAGCAAAGAGAGAAGACCCAAATAAACAAAATCAGAAATGAAAGAGGCAAAATAACAAAAGACTCCACAGAAATAAAAAAGGGTTATAAAAAAATAGTATGAACAACTCTATTCCAACAAACTGGTCAACCTAGATGAAATGGATATATTCCTAAAAAAATACAACCTTCCAACGCTCAATCAGGAAGAATAAAAGGAATCTGAATAGGCCACTAAATATGGAAGATCTTGAAATAGTTATTGAAAACCTTTCAGAAAAAAAAAAAATGCAAGCCCTGGGCTAGACAGTTTCACAGAAGCGTTTTACCAAACATTCAAAGAAAAACTGAAACCTACCCTCCTCAGACTATTTCAAAAAAATTCAAGAAGAAGGAACACTTCAAAGCTCTTTCTATGAAGCCAGCATTACCATAATCCCAAAAGTCGATAAAGACACTAAAAGTAAGAGAATTACAAGCCAATATATCTCTGATGAACATACATCCTAAAATCCTCAACAAAATTCTAGCAAATCTGAACCAGCCTTACATTAGAAAGATAATACACCATGACCAATTGGATTTATTCCAGGGATACAAGGATGGTACAAGATCCCAAAGTCAATTAAAGTGATGCATCACATAAACAATTTGAGATATAAAAAATCACATAGTCACATCAATTGATTCAGAAAAAGCATTTGACAAAACCCAACATGCTTTTTTTTGGTAAAAATTCTGAGCAAACTGGGAATAAATGTATCACACCTCTACATAATAAAAGCCTTATATGACAAACCTACAGCCAACACCATACTCAATGGGCAAAAACAGAAACCATCTCCCCTTAAAACAGGAACAAAGCACGAATGTCCACTCTCACCACTTCTTGAAACAGTACTGGAAGTGCTAGCCACAGCAATAAGACAAAAAGAAGTAATAAGTGGCATTCCAAATGGAAAAGAAGTAAAACTGTCATTATTCAAGGATGACATGATATTGTACATAGAAATCCCTAAATACTCCATCAAAAAACTACTAGACTTAATAAATGAATTTGGCAAAATAGCAGGATGCAAAATTAACACCCAGAATTCTATGGATTTTTATACATCAATAATGAACTCACAAAAAGAGAAACTAAACAAACAAAGAACAAACATACAACAATCCCATTTACCATTGCAACAAAGAAATTAAGATACCTAGGAATAAATGTAACTAAAGAGGTAAAAGACCTATACTTGGATAACTACAGGATATTGAAAAAAGAGAGAGGAAGACAAACAAATGGAAGAATATACCATGTTCATGTATTGGTAAATCAACATCACTAAAATTGCCATATTATCCAAAGTAATCAACAGATGTACAGCAATGCCCATTAAAATACTAAAGGCATATTTCACAGACATAGAACAAAGTCTGCAAAACTTCATCCTAATATATAAAAAGTCAAGGGCCGCCACAATCAAATCAAACAGACAGACTACTGAACAGCAGATTGCATGGGGCGACCAGGCCAGCAGGAGTGTTAGTGAGGGACGACCAAATGACTGAACAGCAGGCTGCAAGGAGTGATACGCTGGCATGGGGGATAATGAGGGATGACCAACAACTGAACAGCAGGCTGTGTGGGGCAACCAGACCAGTTATGGGGGGGCACTTGGTAGCGACTAGGCCAGCAGGTGGGGCAGTGAGGGGTGTCTAGATAAGTAGAGGGGGGCTTTTGGGGGTGACCAGGATGGTTGGGGGAGAAGTATGGGGTGGCCAGGCCTGTGGTGGTGGGCAATTGGAGGCGACCAGGAAAGCGGCGGTGGGGGCAGTTAGGGGCAACCAGGCCAGCAGGGTAGACAGTTAGGGGCGATCAGCCCGGCAGGCAGAGGAGGTTAGGGTTGAACAGGCTGGAAGGGGGGGCAGTAAGGGGCAATCAGACAGGCAGGCAGGTGAGCAGTTAGGAACCAGAGGTCCCAGATTATGTTAGGGATGTCTGACTGCCAGTTTAGGTCCAATCCCCCCGAGGGTGCCCGAATTAGAGAGGATGCAGCCTGGGCTGAGGAGGTTCTCCCCGCCCCCTGTGCATGAATTTCATGCACCAGGTCTCTAGTATGAAATTAAAAAAGACCCAGAATAACCACATTATGAGAAGGAAGAGCAAAGTTGGCAGATCACAATACCAGCTCTCAAGCTATATTACAAAGCCATTGTTCTCAAGCTGGCTGGTACTGGTGCAAGAATAGACATATATACTAATTGGACAGAACTGAGAACCCAAAATACGCCCAAGTCATTATGCTCAATTAATATTTGACAAAGGTGGCAAGAGCATAAAGTTGAGTCAAGACAGTCTCTTCAATAAATGGTGTTGAGAAATTGGACAGATACTTGTAAAATAATGAAACTAAACCACCAACTTAAACCATACAGAAAAATAAATTCAAAAAGAAAAAAAGCCTTAAACATAAGATGGAAACCATAAAAATCTAAGCAGCATCTTAAAGCAGCAAAATATCAGACATATTTCATAGAAGTTCTTTACTGATGCAACTCCTATGGCAATGGAAACTAAGGAGGAAATAAACATATGGGACTACATCAAAAAAAAAAAATTCTCTACCGAGAAGAAGAAACCATCAACAACACCAACAAAAAACAAACAAACAAAAAACAGGAAAGCTCACTGCATGGGAGAAAGTATTTGCCAATGTAATATCCGATAACGGCCTAATCTCCAAAATTAATAGGGAACTCACCCATCTAATAAAAGGATGATAAACAATCCAATAAAAAATGGGCATAGAACTTGAGTAGACTCTTTTCTGAATTGGACATATAGAAGGCCAAAAGACACATTAAAACATGCTCAAAGTCACTAATCTCTGAAGACATGCAAATCAAAATGACAATAAGATACCATCTCACAGCTGTCAGAATGGTTACCATCAACAAATCAACAAACAACAAGTGCTGGTGAATATGTGGAGACAAAGGAACCCTCTTGCATGGTTGGTGGGAATGCAGACTGGTACAAACACTGTGGAAAACAATATGGAGTTTCCTCAGAAAAGTTATGAAGGGAATTCCCATCTGATCCGGTATTCGACCTACTAGAGATGTATACCAAGCAATGAGAAACATCAATCCTAAATGACTCACTAGATCAGATGGACTTAACTGACATCTTCAGAACATTTCACCCCAAAGCCACAGAATATACATTCTTCCATGTGCCCATGGGACATTTTCAAAAATAAACCACATATTGGGTCACAAGCAAAGTTTCCCCAAATTCAAGAAGATTGAAATCATACCAAGAATCTTCTCAGACCACAATGCCATAAAATTAGAAATAAATTACAATAAAAACAATTCAAAAATCTCAAATACTTGGAAGCTGAATAGCATGTTATTAAATAATGACTGGGTTACCAATGAGATCAAAGAAGAAATTAAAAACATCCTGGAAACTAATGACAACAAAAACACAACAATCCAAAATTTCTAGGACACAATGAAAGCAGTCCTAAGAGTGAAGTTTATAGCTCATCAGGCCTACCTCAAAAACAAGAAAAAATGGTAGTAAACCATCTAAATCTACAACTCAAAGAATTATAAAGAGAGCAACAAGAAAAGCCCAGAGTGAGCAGAAGGGAGGATATAAATATATAATAAAGATCCGAGCAGAAATAAATGACATAGAGACCAAAAAAAAAACAAAACAAAAAAAAACAATACAAAAGATCAATGAAACCAAGAGCTGGTTCTTTGAAAGGATAAATGAGGTTGATGAACCTCTAGCCAGGCTCACCAAGAAGCAAAGAGAGAGGACCCAAATAAACAAAATCAGAAATGAAAGAGGAGAAATAACAACAAACCCCACCGAAATACAAAGGATTGTTAAAAAATAATACGAACAACTCTTTTTCAACAAACTGGACAACCTGGAAGAAATGGACATATTCCTAGAAAAATACAACCTTCCAAACCTCAATCAGGAAGATTCTAAACATCTCAATAGGCCGATAACTATGGAAGAAATTGAAGCAGTCATTACAAAGCTCCCAGCAAAAAAAAGCCCGGGACCAGATTGCTACTAAGGGAGTTATACCAAACCTTGAAGGAAGAACTAAAACCTATGCTCCTCAGACTATTCAAAAAATTTCAAGGGGAAGGCGCACTTCCAAACTACTTCTATGAAGACAGCATACCCTAATATCAAAACCAGCTAAAGACAACACAATGAAAGAGAAATATAGGCCAATATCCCTCATGAACATGGATGCCAAAATCCTCCACAAAATTCTAGCAAATCAGATCCAGCAATACATCAGAAAGATCATACACCATGACCAAGGAGGATTTATCCCAGGGATGCAAGGATGGTGCAATATCTGCCAATCAATAAACGTGATACATCACATAAACAAATTGAGAGATAAAAATCACATAATCATATCAATTGATGCAGAAAAAGCATTTGACAAAACCCAACACCCCTTCTTGATAAAAACTCTCAACAAGGTGGGAATAGGAGGATCATACCTCAACATAATAAAAGCCATATATGAAAAGCCCACAGCCAACATCATATTAAATGGAAAAAAAACTAAAACCATTTTCCTAAGAACAGGAACAAGACAGGGATGCCTACTCTCACCACTCCGGTTTAAAATAGTACTGGAAGTACTAGCCATTGCATCGTACAAGAAGAAGAAATAAAAGACATCCAAAATGAAAAAGAAGAAGTAAAATTGTGCTTATTCACAGATGACATGATATTGTACATAGAAAACCCTAAAGACCCCATCAAAACCTCTTAGGCTTACTGAATGAATTTGGCAATGTAGCAGGATACAAAATTAATGCCAAGAAATCTATGGCATTTCTTTACACAAATAGTGAACTTATAGAAAGAGAGATTAAAAAGCAATTCCATTTACTATCACACCAAAAAAAAAAAAAAAAAGATACCTAGGAATAAACTTAACAGATCCATATGCGAAAAACTACAGGACACAGAAAAAAAGAGATAGAGGAAGAAATCAACTGATGAAAGAACATACTGTGTTCATGGATTAGTAGAATCAACATCATCACTATGTCCATACTACCCAAAGCAATCTACATATTCAATGTAATCCCCATTAAAATACCAGAAGCATATTTCACAGACTTACAACTATCTTTCCAAAAATTCATCTGGAATAAAAAACAAAAAGAAAACAAATAGCTGCAGCAATCCTGAGAAAGAAGAACAAATTAAGTGGGATCCCAATATCAGATATCAAGCTGTATTACAAAGCCACTGTTCTTAAAACATCCTGGTACTGGCACAAGAACAGACATATAGATCAATGGAATAGAATAGAGAACCCAGAATGTGGGAACCCCTGTTACATCCCACGGGGTTCAGGGTTTTGGTTCAGGGTTCGGGTTCTGGAAAAGGCCGAACACAAATGAAAGCGAATTTAAAAAGTATTAATTTGGGAATATTGGGGCCAGACAGGAGCCCACCTCTAGTGGGAGGACTACACACTGCTCAGGCCTTGCTATTCCTTTTATTGAGACTTTGGGATACACCCATAGCCCTTAGGTAGGAAACTCCAATAAAAGAAATTTACATAGATAAACAGAGGTGGAGGCTGCTTCAGCTAACAATGTTTCAACTAAACAGTGAGTGATTAGAGCAATTAAGGTTGACCAGCCTTCCAGGTTTCCTGTCCTCAACTTTCTATTAGTGAGACAATGATCAGTTTCCAGCACCAGAAATCCACCCAAACCACTATGCCCAATTAATATTCGCAAAGGAGGCATGAACATACAATGAAGTCAAGACAGTCTCTTCAAAACATGGTGTTGGGAAAATTGGACAGATACATGCAAAAAAATGAAACTAGAACACCAACTTACACCATACACAAAAATAAACTCAAAATGGATAAATGACTTAAACATTAGATGGGAAACCATAAAAATACTAGAGGAATGCACAGGCAGCGAAATCTCAGACATGCTGAAGGAACTTCTTCACTGTTACTGCTCCTCAGGAAATGGAAACTAAAGAGAAAATAAACAAATGAGACTATATCAAAATAAAAAGCTTTGCACAGTAAAAGTAACCATCAACAAAACAACCAGAAAGCCCACTGCATGGGAGAACATATTTGCCAATGTCATCACAGATAAGGGTTTAATCTTCAACATTTACAGGAAACTCATACAACTTAACAAATGAAGATAAACAATCCAAACAAAAAAATGGGTAAAGGACCTAAATAGACACTTTTCAAAGGAGGACAGAAGGAAGACCAGGAGACATATGAAAACATCCTCAAAGTCACTAATTATCCGAGTGATGCAAATCAAAACAACAATGAGGAATCATATCATACCTATCAGAATGGCTATCATCAACAAATCAACACAACACAAGTGTTGGTGAGGATGCTGAGAAAAAGGTACTCTTTTGCACTGCTGGCAAGAATGCAGACTGGTGCAGCCACTGTGGTGAACAGTATGGAGTTTCCTCTGAAAACTAAAAATGGAACTCCCATTTGACTCTGATCCCACTTCTAGGAATATATCCCAAGAAATTAGAAACAACAATAGAAAGGATATATGCACCCCTATGTTCATAGCAGTACAATTCACTATAGCTAAGATTTGGAAACAGTCTATGTACCCATCAGCAGATGAGTGGATTAAAAAACGGTGGTACATCTACATAATGGAATAGTATGCTGCATTAAAAAAGGAGTTCTTACCATTTGCAACAGCATGGATAGAACTGGAGAGCCTTTTGCTAAGTTAAATAAGCCAGTCAGAGAAAGATAAATACCACATGATCTCACTCATTTGTGGAATATAATGAACAACATAAACTGATGAACAGGGACAGATCCAGAGACAGAGAAGCATCGATCAGACTGCCAAACCTCAGAGGGAAGATAGCGGAGGGTGGGGAAAGGAAGAGAGATCAACCAGAGGACTTGTATGCATGAATATAAGCCTATCCAATGGACACAAACACCAGCGAAGTGAGGACATGTGTGAGGGGGACGTTGGGGTGTTAATGGAGGGATGAGGACACATAAGCAATACCTTAATCAACAAAGAAATTTAAAAAGAGGTTCAAGTGTTGTTATTTGGTCACTGACTTTACAGGAGGCTCAGGTGGAGCACCACCAGCATGCAGGCCTTTTCTGACTTATGTTGTAAACAGTTGCTGAGATGATTACCATAGCCGCAGAACAGATGGTTTTGATGGGGTTGGAGGGATGGCAATGATTGCAACAGCTGGTGGGACACCTCTGTATGAGATCCCTAGCATGGTGCTGGCTGGGATCATAGGATTCACCATCTACAGAGGAGAGAGTGAATCATGCAGTATAGTAGCTCAACTTATCAGGCTCCTCTGGGAGAGTCAGTGGGGAAGTCCCTGTGACAGACAAAGTAGACACTGAATTTAAAAATGATACTAAGGTACGGACGACATTTAATTTATAAAGAAATTGTCTTCTGTTATTTAAGAATGATTAAAAGCAAATGGTGGGTTTGGGGAAGAATCAAGAATTGCAGATCCCTTTATGAAGTTTCTGCATAGGATACAAAGTGTGAATTATTCAGGGTTATTTCATAAGTGTTGATTTAAATTACAATATACTTAAATGTTTAAATTGAACATCTGTATTGTTAAAATTTTCAGAATAAAGTTTTTCTCAATATGCAATCTCTTGTCCAATTTTACCCCAAACATGTAAATACAAAGTGTTTGGATGGTGACTTGCATTCTTGGCTCTAAATTTCCCCAAGTTTCCTTTGACCATAAGTGCATACCAGTACAGTCTTTGAACTGAACTCAATGCAAAAGGAAGCAGTGTGCTTCGTCTTCATGGCATGCTGCCCTGTTTTCCAATTAGAGCAAGTAAAGAGTTGAGGGACCTCCAACAGGCTGAAAAACAAATGTTGACCTCCTCCCTGTGGCATTTTAAATGTCCTCAACCTTTAAAGGAATAAAGTAGGAAAAAAAATTACAGAAGGAATGATATAAAAGTTTGAAGAAGTCTAAATGTAAGCATCCTTTTGCTTATTGAAATGACATCAGCACCTTTCTGAAGTGTTAATAATAAGATTGAAACAGAGATTGCCAGTTAAACTGAACCAGTTAGCTTCCCTGACTATACTTCTGAATGAAATGAACAAAAGTTTCATTAGATAGTGATATGTATTTTATTGTAGAACTACTCATGCACTTTATCTTCAACAGTTTGACATTTAATGCACCACAAAGATATGCTCTCTCAAACATTGAGCTATCTTGAATCCTAAGTATTTTTTATTAGTGAATGTAAACAAGCATCACAAATGAGAGAGGTTTTTATTAGCTCACCTATTGGACTATTGAGTGTACAGTTACCAACAGGCCTTCCAACTTGAATTTTTAAAAATTACCACAAAATTGTGTGGCTTTGCTTGGGGCAAAGACCAAAGTAGTTAGCATAATAAATGGCAGGAGGTTGATGGACTTAGATATTCAACAGGGTTGAAAATCTGTCTATTATTACCTAATGGTGCCTGAACAGCGGAAAGCAATTCCCCTAACCTGATCACCCTTTATTTTTAACCAAACCTTACCTTTGTGTTTGCTTTGCTAGTGAGCAAAATGTGTAAATAAAAAGCAGTGGGTCTGGACATTCCGGGATACCACTGACTAGAAAGTAAGTACCCGTCTGGCTCCCTCAATGCCTTCTAAATTTATATTTCTTGTCTAGTGTATCCATTTATGTTGCAGCCCCTTCTCCTGATTCCTGAACCCTTGCTGCAAAAAAGACTGAGGCATTTATATTGCCGGAGACAGGGACTGGAGAAGAAATTTTGCCAGAGCGAAGAAAGGAAGTCCAAGGGAAAAAAGGTGGGATCACCGGGAATAAAGGTGGGGAGATTCACTGAGCATTAAGCTAGCACCAAGCATTGGAATTTGTGATCCAAAATGGGCGAGAGTGTCTTTTGTTTCAAGCCAGGCCATAATGGGTATGGATTTGTCCAAAAGGCAAAAACACCATTGTAAATCTTTAGCTTCCATGCTCAAGGATAAAGAAATTCAAATGTCAAAATGTACTCTCTTAATTTGGCTCAAGAAAAAGCAGTGCTTTTGTCATATTTAACTATGTGGATCTTGTTCAAATTGAATTGTGCCTAATTTGTATTGGGATCAAAAGTCTGTAATAATTAAAAAAGCACTGCCACCAAATCCTCCACCTCTGGTGTGGAAAGGATCAGCAGCTAGAGAGGATAGAGCAATTACTCTTCTCATAGGGGAACTCTTCAATGCTGTGTTTAAAAATTACCGTAGCACACCTTGGGACAGGCAGAGTTTAGCTAAAATATCTTTAAAGGGTAGTCAATGCTATGGAGAGAATAGATCCGGGAAAAGAACTTTGATTTATTAAGTCTTGTCTATATGTTTGTTGATTTGTCCTCTATGTTTGGTTTAATGTGTTTATTGTTAGTTTATTAGGCATGCCTTTATTTAATTTAATAAGAAAAGAAACCTAGGTGACCAGGCCATTTAATGAATTTCCCCAGAGCAAACAGGATGTGGGGGTGGGGACACACGTGGCCCATTTATCAATAATTCTTTTTTTTATTGAACCTGTAAAATGGATGCCCACTCTCGAGAGTGCTATTTAAAAAGTCTCATTTTCGCCATATTTTTATTTCCTGGTCCGTCACTTAACATTTAGCAGAATTTGGGGATATGTCTGGGATTTATGTACTCATGAAGAGAAAAGGCTGACTTAAGACAAAATTGTTCTCCATCTGATCTTAGATGTGTCTTGGGCTGAGCTCAATTGCTTTATGGATGATATAGAATAAACCCAGGAGTGTTTTTCTAAGGAAAAAAAAAAAGATAGCAAAAATGACCTAAAGAAAATATACATGCTTGGTTTAGGAAACAAAATTAGCGTTTCCATAATAAAGGGTAGTTTTTGAATAATAATGGACCATATTCCATTGTTAACATGAAAGCCACTGAAAGTCAGTAAGTTTTTCTCTGTTACAGAATTTGCCAAAGAAAATGCCTTGAATAATAGTAATTGGCTTTAAAGTCTCAAAATTGTTGAAATATGGATAAATAGGTGAAACTAAAATGTAGGATTTGTGGTTGAGAGGTTTGCATAGCAGGAAACAAGACACGGAGTCCAGGCAATGAAAAGGGGGGGAGGTTTTAATCTTGAGCTCCCAGGCGAAACTGGTCCTAGAGTGGGCCAGGGAAGTTTGCGCCAAAAAGGGGGCATAGGTACTTCTTTTATTCAGCTGTTTAGTGAGGGGAGGGTGCAGGGCTTGAGAGGTGTGGAATTCGTTCCTGGGGCAAGGATCTGGGAAAGCACCAGTTATCTTTGTCCCCATCTATCTTGCAGATGCTTGCATCAGCTCTGGACTCCCCCCTCCACCCCCCCGCCCCGCTGCCTCAACCTAACATCCCAGGCTTTTGGTAATAGGGGGCGCTGAAATTGTACTGGATAATTCCTGCTGACCAGGAGTGAAGAGGGTGGGGATGTGAAAGGCAGGGTCAGGCAGAGGCTGGCTGAGGGGCAGCCCAGTGTAGGGATGCAGCAGGAGCTGGTTTACAGTCACCCAAGACATTTCTGCGATCCAGGAGCTGATAAATTTGAGGAGGCAGGGAGCTGAGAAAAAAAAGACACAGATGAGAATTAGGGGCCCTATCAGGGGTAGGATCCAGGTAGCTAAAGGGCTTTGGAGACATCCGAAAAGAGAGTTGTCCCAGGAGTGTCTTGCACGTAATTCTTCACTCAGCTTAGTCGGGGTCTGCACGTTCTGTTCCACCACTCCGGACTCCTTGATGTAGTAGCAGCATTCTTCTTGAAGTAATATGCATGTTCCTCCTCTTTCCGCAGTAAGAAGGTACAGGGCCCTTCAGTTCTGCAGGGCTATTTGGGCTATCGATGTTACTTGCCATTGAAGAGAGGCTAAGGAGGTAGTAGTAGACTCCAGGGCTATCTGTACTTTGTCATTGATATCCTGAGCAGAGATTATGCTGTTCCTGAGCCCCGCCCCCCCAGCTAGGTCTATCGAGGCAGCAATACTTACCCCCAACATGACAGGGAGGAAGGTGGCCTGGCGGGCCCGGGGGTGTGATGAAGGGGGCGATCAGGCAAGCTCTGACTCTCCATATAAGGTTAGTTGGAGAACTACTGTGATCACGAATCAAGGCCTGTTGTCAGAGGATTTTATGCAGTTGCTTAAGGTGCCATTGCACCAAAATAAGGTACCCAGGCTGTCCTTGGTGGGACTAGCTGCAGTGTGGTTTTGGGTACAGTTCCAAGTGACCCATCCCATAGTTACCGGGTTGCTGTTCTGGTAGCATATCTGTAGTGGCAAGGTTGGTTATGGAGTTTCGGGTTCCCAGAGGGGAATGCCAACCAGGGGAGGTTGACATTCACTGTGTCCTTGGATTCCTGGAGGAGTCATGAGTGGGACGGCAGCTAGCAAAGGTCTTTGAAGAGAGACACATAAAAAGCAGTATGAGACATTGGGCAGGGTGCGGGTCTCATTAAGGAATAGTAGAGTGTGTTGGATAAATTGGAGCCAAGAAGACAGGACTTTAACCCAGGGGAATCAGACAGCTTCCCTTTAAGGGAATGTTTGGCCTGTAGGATGCTTTGGAGACCTGGATTTCGGCCTCCTGGGACATGACATATTCCCAGGAGATGTAGATGGTCCCTAAAGGGTTTGAGATCCAACCACCCCCGTATAGTTTTCCCATAACGCCCACAACCCATCGCGGGTCGCAGAGGTCCCAGACCCTGATGTTGAAGGTCCCGTCTTTCCAGAAAAAGGGACCAGACCTGACCTCATTGTAGGCATCATGGATGACACAGCCTGACCAGCGACAACCCCCATAGGTGTTGACGTCTTGATTACACCTGTCTGGGTTCCACTGGTGTTAAGCAAAGGAGGCATATGGTCGGCCACCATTGGACACTGACTGGAGTTCAACAGCAATCAGGATCTCTGCCTGGCATCCGACCAGAAGGCAGTCCTGAGATCCTACCTGCCGGGTAACTTGTGAGCTGTCCTGGTCGTAGGTTTCACGGATCTTAAACCTTCACACATAAGCAGGAGGGGGTGGGTGTAGATTGCTCAGGGATGGGAGGAGAAGAAAGAGGGGGAGGGCAGCTAAGGCGGACCTTAGTGGGGCCCAACATCTCATATTCATAAAAGTCATGTTGCTCCGGGGTCCTCTTGAGTCTGGAGTGGTGGTGCCACGATGGATCTCCCAGTAGTTTGGCCGCAGTGGGGGTTGTGAGGATTACTGTGTGAGGTCCTGTCCACCTGGGTTCCAAGGCCTTAGGATGTAGATTCTTAAGGAGAACTGTGTCCCTGGGCTGGAGGGGTGGTCCTCGCGAGCCTTGGTCAGCTGGTTCTGGCCTGGGTACAAATCTGTCAGCCTCTTCCTGGAGCAGCTGCCTGAGTAGAGACAGGTATGGAAGATAAGTAGCCAGGAGAGGAGGGTCAGTAGGTTGATGATGGTTGAGCAAGAAGGGTCTTACATATAGGAGTTCAAAAGGGCTTAAGAAGGTGGGGCTCCTTGGTGTAGCCTGGATTCTGGTCAGGGCCATGGATAGGAGATCCGGCCAGGAGCTGTGAATTTCTAGAGAGGGTTTTGTTAGATGGTCTTTAAGGAGGCCATTGGCCCTCTCGACCTTACCCGATGATTGTGGGTGGTAGGGTATGTGCAGTTTCCAGGAGATGCCAAGTGAGGCGCTAACCTGCTGAACGACACTTGATATAAAAGCCGGGCCGTTGTCTGATTTATGGAGGTGGGGAGGCCGAACCTTGGGATTATGTGTGTTATTAGCGTCTCAGCCACAACCTCAGCAGGTTCCTTGAGGGTAGCAAAGGCCTCTACCCACCCTGTCAAGGTGTCTACCATGGTAAGCAGATATTTGGTCTTCTTGTGGGGAGGGATATGGGTGAAGTCTACCTGCCAGTACTACCCTGGGAGGTGTCCCCTCATTTGATGGGTAGGAAAGTTGGGGCGCATTCCTCCCTGGGGTGAGATAGCTGTACACGTGGAGCAAGAGGAGCAGGCACTCGTGACTGCCTCTCGCAGTGTGGGCAAGGTGAAGAGGGGTTCGAGGAACCTCCCAAGTGCCAGTGCCAGTGGTCCAATGTGCAATGACTGGTGGACCTGTTGGCCAAGGGCCCCTACCTGATCCCTGGGAAGGGCGATCTTGTTATTTATGAAGATCCATCCCTCAGGACCAGAAGAGCCTCCCCGTTGTAGGAGTTTATTTTTTTCTTCTTCTGTATCCTGAGGGGTAATGGAGGGAAGGGAAAGGAACAGGACAGGGGCTGGGGACCCTTCACACTGAGTTAAGCCTCTGGCCACCGCGTCTGCACGGGCATTTCCCCGCGTAACCATCGAGGAGTCTGCCTGATGGCCTTGGCAGTGCACGATGGCTACCTGAGAGGGAAGCTGTAAGGCATCAAGTAAGCAGGTTATGAGTCTAGCGTTGAACATAGGTGAGCCTTTAGTAGAGAGAAAGCCCCTCTCCAAATAACCCAGTGGCAATGGGCTATCAGAAAGGAATATTTGGAGTCTGTATGTACGTTTACCCTCCTCCCTTTGGCCAAATGCAGCGTCCTGGTCTGCACAATGAGCTCAGACTTTTGAGAGGTGGTACCATCTGGGAGCCGGGTCGCCTCCAGGATCTGCTCGAGTGTTACTACCGCATAGGAGGCTTTCCGAAGTCCCTGGGGGTCTAGGCACGAACTTCCATCCACAAACAGAGTTAAGTCAGGATTAGAGAAAGGAAGATCTGAGAGTCCCGCCCGAGGTTGAGTGAGGGCCTCGACGACCTCGGGGCAGGAGTGCATTGCCACAGGTTGGGTGGAGGCAGCAGGAAGGAGAGTGGCTGGGTTCAGGGCTGGGGACTGAGTTAGGGAGATGTCAGGACTCTTGAGGAACAGGAGATGGAGTTCCTGCATGCGAGAAGGGGCCAGGAGAGATAAGGATTGGTGTGACAGAAGGTCCTGTAGCTTATGGGTTGAGAAGACCTGTAAGAGTTTCTGGAGGCAGATCTTCTGGGTCTCCTTGGTGAGAGCAGTGGCTGCAGCCAGAGCGTGGAGGCAGGGCTGTCATCCCTGAACCATGGGATCAAACTGTCAGGAGAGGTAGGCTACGGGGGTGAAGGCTGGCTCTAGGTGCTGGGTGAGGACCCCCATAGCTATTCCCTGTTTCTCATCAGTAAATAGTTGGAAAGGCTTAGAGATGTCTTGGAGAGAAAGAAGGGGAGAGGCCAGAAGGGCATCTCAGAGCTTAGAAAAAGCCTGGCGAATAAGGGAGGGTGAGGAGAGGGGGGGCTATTGGTGTTTCTTTAGCGGCCTGGTGTAGAGGTTTAGCTAGAAGAGCAAAATTTGGGACCCAATGGCGGAAGAATCCTACCAACCCTAGAAAGGAAAAGATATGTTCCGCAGAAGTGGGAGGCTGTAGGTCTCCTATTGCCTCTGCTCGGTCACCTGTCAGTCCTCGGGAATTGGGAGTCAGACAGATCCCTCAAGTAAGTGACAGTGGGGGCCGACAGTTGCGCCTTGGCAGGAGACACACAGTATCCTTTGTCCCCTAGAAAGTTGAGGAGGCCAGCTGTCTGCCTCTGAGAAATGTCTAAAGAGGGGCTGCAGAGAAGGAGATCATCTACATATGGAGAAGAGTGTTGGGTTCTAATGAGCATTGTTGGAGGTCTCTGGCTAACACCTGGCCAAACAGATGAGGGCTGTCTCTGAATCCCTGGGGTAGTACCCTCCTGGGGATTGGCAGGATACCTGCTCGTCCAGGTCCTCCCAAGTAAATGCAAACAGAAGGTAAGAGTCTGGGTCCAGAGGGATGGTAAAGAAGGCGTCCTTGAGGTCAAGGACAGAAAAGTGGGTGGTACAGATGGGATGCGAGAAAGGAGAGTGTAAGGATTGGGGACCACCGGGTGGATGGGGACCACCGCTTCATTGATTAGTCGGAAGTCCTGCATCAGGCAGTAGGTCCCGTCTGCCTTCCTAACGTGGAGGATGGGGGTGTTGCAGGGAGAGTCAATAGGTATGAGGAAACCCTGCCTCAGAAGCCGAGTAATGAGAGGTTTGAAGCCTTGGTGATGAGTTAGGGAGATGGAAAACCGGGGATGGGAGGGAAAGGAGGTGGGGTCCTTAAGTCTGATCCTGACCAGTGTATGATGTCTAGTAACCACAGGGGTAGAGGTGTCACATACTTTTGCGTTGACAAGGGACACAGGCAGTGGGGGATCAGTGTTTCCGTGAAGGGAGGGAGCCAGGAGCGGAAGAAGCAGGGAGGCTGAAGGACTCCGAGTGAGCTGCAGAGTGGCCCCTAATTTGGTGAGGCTATCTCATCCTAATAGGGGCATGGGGCACGAAGGCATGACTAGGAACGAGTGGGTTATAGGACTATTGTTGAGGAGAGAGGGAAGGGGCCCGGTGGCCAGCGGGCAGGTGGATTTGCCGTCAATACCCATGACCGAGATCATGGAAGCAAACACTGGCCTGGAAAAGGAGGGCAAAACAGAAAAGTTAGGCCCTTTATCAATCAAGATGGAGATCTGCTTTCCCGCTACCTGGAGCTTTACCCAGGGCTCGGCGAGGGTGATAGGGGTCCTCTAGTCCGGGCATCTTCATTCTTCAGCCAGTCCCAGCATGGCCAGTGGCGGGTCATGACCTGGAAGGACGGCCCCTCTACGTTGAGACACAGAGGTCCCAACACTTTTCCAAGGGCACTCACTTTTCCAGTGGCCGCTTTGACCACACGCCAGGCAGGGCTTGGTTGAAGCCCAGGGTTGAGGGCATTGTTTAGCCCAGTAGCCTTCATTTCTGCTTTTGAAGCATCCTCCTGGTTGCGCTCATCCTTTCGTTGCACCCTCACCACGCACAGTCCCCCTTGGACCATGCATGGTTGCTGGCCTTAGGGCAGCTACCAAGGCTTGAGTTTGCAGGTTCACCTTTTGTAGAAGGCGGGCCTCCCAATCTGATTCTGCCTGCTACTCACGGACATTGAAAACCTTAAATGCCATATTCACCAGATCCCAGACAGGGGTCTGAGGGCCATCCTCTGCCCTTTTAAACTTTTTTCAAATATCTGGGGCTGACTGTGAAATGAAGTGAGTGGCTAGAACTGTTGCTCTGGCCGGGGACCCAGGGTCTAGCTAAGTATATAAGGTCAGAGCCTCAGTCAGCCTTTTATGGAAGACTGCGGGGTTCTCATCTGGTCCCTGAGTAACTTCCCTCAGCTTGTCAAAATTAACTACCTTGTGGAAGAAGGCTTGTAGGCCAGCTATTCAGCATTGGAGCATCTGGTCTCACCCTTCGGAGGTATCTACTTGGTACTCCCAGCCTGATTCCTGATAAGGAACGGCCTGGGCCCCAGCCGGCATAGAGGCTTCTGTAAGGTGGATCTGATGTGTGTGGCCCGTCGCCGCTCCTAAGACTCTTTCCTTTTCATCTGATGTGAGGGTAGAAGAAAGAATGACATGGATGTCATGCCAGGTGAGGTCATAGGCCTGAGAAAGGTATCGGAATTCCTTGATGAACACGGTGGGGTTGGTGGAAAAGAACCCCAGCTGCTTCTCAATCTGTGAGAGATCCCACAGAGAGAAGGGAACATGGACCCAGACCACTCCCTCAGCCCCTGAAACTTACAGAAGCAGGCAGAGGAGAGGAGGAGCCAGGGAGCGGGTGTGCCTGCTGACTGGGGAAGCAGGAGGGGATGGGGTTAGGGGAAGGTCAGCAGGTAAGGGAGAAGGCTCTGGGGGAGGGGGCGGTGGAGGGAGGTTGGGGAGTGAGGGTGGAGGAAGGGAGGGAACAGACCACAGGGCAGAAGGAGGCAGGGCAGAAGGGACCCTGTCGTAGGGGGTCAGGCGAATTGGAGGGGAAGAAAGATTCTCAGGGGGTTCAGATAAGGTGGAAAGTGGAGGGGTCTCGCTAGGCAGAGAGTTTCTCGGGAGCTAGAAGGACCTGGGTGGTGGAACAGGTGGAGCAGAGGGAGGGACGGGAGTGCAGATTGAAAAAGGCCTGGATATATGGAACCTCCAGCCACTTCCCAGTTCGTTGACAGAAATTGTTGATGTCAGTCAGAATGTTAAAATCGATTTTCCCATGTTCAGGCCATGTTGACCTGTTCTCCAATTCATACTGAGGCCATGCCATAGTACAGAAGTAAATGAGGTGTTTAGGACGCAGATCCTGGGACAGGCCCAGCTTAGCCAGATTGGTGAGGAGCCACCCTCGGGTGTCTTAGGATCAGATTTGGATTTCTGATTGCCCATTTTGAAACCTATGGTCAGTAGCAGAGGCCCAAGGATTGGCGTCCCAATCGTTGAGCCAAGGCCATGGACAGGGAACCTAGGGATGGCAGGGGACGTCTCCCCCACCCCCTGTGGTCCGGAGTGAGGCCAAGAGGCTGGGTAAACTGAGGGGGGGTGCAGGAACATCTTCACTACCACCCCAGGGTCAGAACCTTTCCTGGAAAGGTCCGGAGGGCTATGCCCCGAAGGTAATCTCTTATTTGGGCCGCGATTTAAGACAGAGACACCAGGATGACCACTAGGAATTAATAGGGACTGGGACTCACCCGCTGATGCTGCAGAGCTGGAGAGAAGCCTGAGGGTTCCGGAGATTCAAGCGGGAGGGGTACCCCAAATGGGATACACACTCAATCCCCTCCCGGGTTTCAGCTCCAGATGAGAGGTTTGTGATGCAGGAAAAAAGACACAGAGTCCAAGCGATGAGAAGTGGGGGCGGTTTTAATCTTGCGCTCCCGGGCGAAATTCACCATCTACCTTGTAGATGCTTGCATCGGCTCTGGACTCCCCCCGCCACCTGCCTGGAACTAACAGTGGTGGAGCTTTTCAGTGATAATTCTAGATAGTGGGGGCCCAGTCACCCTGGGGAAAGACTAGCTGCTCTTTCTGATAGAGGAGGGGGGTGGTCTCATTTCCCGCAGCAGCAACACTTAGATGTTATCTCTGAGGAAACATGTGGAGGTTTTTCCTTCAAGTGGAGCGACCTGGAGGCTTGCTTCCCTGCTTCCCCCTCCTTTTGCCAGTCAGAAACACAGTTTTCCAAAGTCTCTGGCAACTTAAAACTTTGGAGTTTGCTGAATTAAATAATAAAAATTATTAAATGTCTAGGTATTTTTAAATGAAAAATTACTGAAATGTTGACTTGACTTAGCCCCTCATGAAAAATCTAGAGGACAAAACTGGATCTATTAATTCCATATGTCTTTCATTTTTTAAATATAACCTTAAAATGTGAAGGTATGACTAATCTAAGAAATGATACGTATTTAACTTGCCACCTAAAATTTAAAGCTTCTAAAAACTTAATGTTCAAATTAAATTGAGAAATAATATGGTTGTGATTACAAAATGCATAGAGTTTAGAAATTTACTTTTGAGAAAATAATTCTTTTATTTTCTCTGGAGAAATTAGTATTTCAAAATATATTATAGCCTTTCTGTGTACTCTGTTTGATTAAATTTCAACCTAAGATAAAATAGTTTTATATGGTGTGATTAAAATAGAGATTTAATTCTATGGTCTGAACCAAATGTTTAATATAAAAAGCAGTTTAAATTTAATTGATATCTTTTAGGATAATTATAAAACATATATAATATAATATATACATATATATATCTCCTATGTAATAAAAGATAAACATGCAAATTGACCATACCTCCACTACACCCACAAGCCATACCCATCAGCCAATCAGGATTGAGCATGCCAATTAACCCAACCAAGATGGTGGCAGCCATGGAGCTGGAGCAAGCAGCGGGCTTGGGTTGCCCCTGGTGATGGAGGAAACCAACCATCCCACGCCCTGGCCTGCCCTAGCCTCCACTCAAGGCTACAAAGTTTCAATTATAGAAGATAAATAAGTCCCAGTTATCTGCTTCCAGCCTATGCTTGGGTCTCTGGTTGGCATGGCTGGCTGTCAAACCACCACAGTCCCCTAGCCCAGGCCACCCAATGCCCCAAGGAAAACCCCATCCTGATCTGGGACACCCTTCAGTGCAAACCAGCCAGCCTCCACCCATGCACCAGGCCTCTATTGTATCTAATAAAAGAATAATATGCAAATTGACTGTCATTCCAACACTCGAGATGGCTGCCCCCATGTGGTCAAAGATGGCTGCCCCGATGTGGACACAAGGTGTTTGCCACAAGATGTACAGCAGGGGAGGGCAGTGGGGAGGAACCAGGCCTGTAAGTGAGGGCAGTTGTGGGCGATCAAGCCTGTAGGGAAGGGAAGTTGGGGGAGACCCAGGCCTTGAAGGTGAGGGCAGTTGCGGGGGAACCAGACAAGCAGGGGAAAGCAGTTATGGGCAAAGAGGCTGGCAGGGGAGGGCAGTTGGGGGGGGGGGACCAGGACTGCACAGGAGGTCAGTTGGGGGGACCAGGCCTACACGGGAGGGCAGTTTGGGGCAACTGAGGCCTGCAGGGGCGGGCAGTTGGGGGAGAAACAGATCAGCTGGGGAAAACAGTTTAGGGCAATGAGGCTGGCAGGGGACAGCAGTTAGGGGTGACCAGGTTAGCAGGGAGGGCAGTTGACAGGGGACCAGGCCTGTAGGAGAGGGCAGTTGGGGGCAATCAGGCTGGCAGGGGAGGGAAGTAAGGGGTGACCAGGCCGGTGGAGGAGGGCAGTTTGGGGCAATCAGGCTGGCAGGGGAGCAGTTAGGTCTCAATCAGGCTGGCAGGGGAGTGGTTAGTCGGTGATCAGGCTGGCAGGCTGAATTGGTTAGGGGAAATCTGGAAGGAAGGCAAAAAAGTAGTTGGGAGCCAGCAGTCCTGGATTGTGAGAGGGTTTTCTGGCTGCCCGTTTAGGCCTGTAGGTTTGGGCCTAAATGGGCATTTGAACATCCCTCCAGGGGTCCCAGATTGGAGAAGGTGCAGGCTGGACTGAGGGACACACCCCCCTTGCATGCATTTCATGCACCATGCCTCTAGTGTGTGTGTGTGTGTGTGTGTGTTTGTGTGTGTGTGTGTGTGTGTGTGTACTTGATAGTGTTTACAAGTTAAATATCAAGACTTTATTGGAGAGGTGACTTTAGGATATTTTAAGGGCCCTGGAATGATTCAATAATTCATTCTCTCTTCTTAAATGAATTTATTTTTAAATTGAATTAGGCTGATCTCATATACTTGAAATCACATGGGAAGCTTTATCAAATAAAAATTAATAACTACATTTTAAAAGTTTTCAACCTCTAAGGAAGGGCAAGACAAAGTTACTGAATATTACTTAAGCAGACCCGGATTATTCAGAAGAGGAATTTTAAGACAAAAATCCATTGCCTGCTCTTTAAATAGGCTGTCAGATGGGACGGAATCTGTACTTTATAGGTCAAATACGTAAGTTTGCTTACATTTCTTTTTCAAAAAGGTGCCTACTTTAATTACTTAATGAATTAGCTTTCTATAATATAATCAAGGGCTCATATAATTTCATATAAATTTGAAAAGCCAAAATGTTAAGCAATTAATTCTAGGAAAGTCTTCTGAAATAGTTCCTGAGATCTCCCATAACTCCTCTGTGTATTCAAATGAGCACTAGCCCAAAAGATTGCTGTTTAAAAGTAAATTTTAAGCTTAGTAAAAAGGAGAAATTTTAAAATCTCTCCCACTGCTATTTACAGGGTACACTGAATGTTATTATTCAAGCATTAAATCTGATTTTTAATGAGTCACCATAAGTAAAAAGAAAGTCACTTAAAATGTATACAGGGCAGTATTGGACAGCATCCAAAAAGCAACAATGTTTATTGTGCTGTTTAAGAGAAAGGAAAATGAGGAAAGAAATAAAGAAACTCCCTAAATGTGGCCTAGAAATTACTCTGGGAGGAAATAAAGGAGATTTCCTTCAAATATAAAATAAACTATACTTTTAAAAAATCAATGTCTTAGGCCTCAAAAAGTAAAGTAAATAACTTGCATTTTACTTCCCTAACAAAGGTTATGCCAATATTCTCAAAGACTGATAGCAGAAATTCAATTTATGTCATTTACTCTCCACACCCAAGGACAAATAAAGTTAGAAAATAAGCCTTAATTCAGACTGATTTAAATTCACAATTAAAATAAGTAAATATTCAGGGGGACTTAGTTGTACTAGGCAGGAACCTATTTCTGGAGCATTAACTAATTTTTTACTGATGGTTCAGTTCATAGTAAAGCTGATCATCATGCAATGAATTAAGATCTATTGTCCTTCTATGCAAAGAATTGAATTAAAAGCTATCAATGCCGCACTGCAGGATTTCTAAAACCAGCTTAATATTATTTAAACCACAAGGGGGGGATAGTGGAGTATTATCCTGTAAGTAAATGACATCAAGCCTTAAATACCTTAATTTTTTTTACTTTTATTTTTGTTTTTCACTTGTAATGCTGATTTCAAGACACCCATGAAATTACACTGGTGTAAAAAAAAGCCAGAGGAACATGGTTTGGCAAATACGAAAATATCCCGAGTCTAGTTTATAGAAGGTTCCCTTTATTAACTTTTGGGTGAGGATATACTTATATATTTCCAGAAAACTCCAAGCCTGTGTGGATTCCTGCAACAATGGATCCCAGAGAGGAACCAGACTACTTCAACCACAGATAGCAGTGGCCCCAAGTACCATGCTTACTAGGCAGAGAAAAAACACTCCAAAATTGGAGGATGGTGAAGATGCCTTGCCATGCTAGTAGGCATTGGCTGTGCATTGGTGCAGGTTGCCCTAAACAAAGCCAAAGAATGTCAGATCCATTCCAATGAGTGGAAGTGGGAGCTTGATCACCTCCCTGGAAGTCATAAAGCTTCCTCAGGAAATTAGTCAGGAATTGGATGGAGTGTTTAAACTCTGAGTGAATGATGAGTAAAAGTGTGTGAGTGGAACGAAAGGGCCTGCCCTCTCCTCTCCTTTGTGTGGCTCCACATCTTCGGTTACGGAGTCCAAGTGGGCCCCAATTTGCAGTTCTGCAATTCGTCATAATACATATAGGTGACTCACCCCCACTCAAAGGTGACCAGGCCTGGGGTTTATATGGGTGCACCTTAGCTAAGATGAATCAAAGTGCCCAAGGGACACGGCCAGGCAGGCATCTGAGTGAATTTGTGAAAACAGGTGCCCCCCTCCCTTGTCTGTCTCATGCCACCGATCATCATGGGGTCGGGACAGAGTAAACCCACTGTTCTCAACTGCATGTTGAAAAAAATCTAAAACGGAATACAATGGGGATTATGGTCTTAAAATAAATCCTGAAAAACTGAGGAAATTCTGTGCAGTAAAATAGCCAGCTTTCAGGATCGGCTGGCCCTCGGAAGGCTCTTTAGATGAAGGATTTGTCAGGGCAGTCTGGAATGTAGTCACAGGATACCCTGGACAACCAGATCAGTTTCCCTACATAGACAGCTGGTTAGCACTTGTTCAAACCTTGCCACCTTGGTGGGTCCGGTTCTGCATGTGTATGAAGGGACCGAGTAAGGTTTTAGTTGCAGAAGTAAAGAGCCACACAGGGCAGGAGCAGGGAAAAGAGAGGCAGGGAGGACAGGAACAGAAGAAAGAAAAAGGAGGCAGGAGGAAAGAAGCAGGTCCCTCAGAAGGAAGCTCAGCCCCCTATTCCACAGGACCCTCCCCTCGAGGAAGTCCCACCAGGTTTACCACCTCCATATGAGACACAGGTAGCACCAAGTGCTCCCCCTGCTAGCCAGGAAGTTCCAGAAAGTCGGGAAACAATGGTCCCCTCCGTCTCTCCTCAACTGGGCTCTCCAGAGCCAGTTGGGCGGCACTTGCGTTCAGCTGATCAAAGGTACAAACCACAACAGGCATGTCAGATGCCTCTCAGGGAGATTCGGGATGCCCAAGTGCTTGGCAAAGATGGGACCTTACAGGAAGGAAGGCCAGTCTATTATTATCAGCCCTTTACCACAAGTGACATTCTGAATTGGAAGTCACACACCCCAGCTTATTCTGAAAAACCTCAGGCCATGGTAGACCTCCTAGAAATGATTTTCCACACCCAAAAGCCCACCTGGGTGGACTGCAAGCAGCTCCTTTTCATGTTCTTTAACACTGAGGAGCACATGAGGGTAATGACGGAGGCTCGGAATTGGCTCCAGTCCCAGGCCCCGGCAGGGACAGTACATACAGACAGATGGGCAAGGGAGGCCCTCCCGGATGAGGAACTTGATTGGTCCCTGAACTCAGAAGACAAAAAGGCCGGGATAGAAATATATCGGCTGGCTTTCCATCAGGGGGTCAAGGCCGGAGCCAAGAAGCCCATCAATATGGCTAAAATTTCTGGGATTTTGCAGAAGCCTAATGAAAGTCCAGTAGCTTTCTATGAGACACTGAGTGAGGAATACTGGAACTATATCCCCTTTAACCCTGGGGCCCCAGACACTCTAACCATGGAAAATGCCGCTTATTGTAGGCCAAGCCCAGCACGACACATGGAGAAAATTTCAGAAGCTTAAAGGGTTTGCAGGACAAAAAAATGCTGCTGAACTGCTAGAGATAGCCAACAAGGTTTTCATCAACCGAGGCTGGGCAGGAAGAAAGGAGGGAGAAAAGAGAATACAAGAATGGCCAATGTAATAGCAGTGGCTTTTTGAGGATCTGGCTCCCAGAAGATCAGAAAGTGAAGCAAGAAGACTGATCAGGAGGGAAAGGTAGAGCACGCCTGAGATGGGACCAGTGTGCCTATTGTAAGGGAACAGGACACTGGAAAAATAAATGTCCCAAACAGCAAAGCAAGAAAACAGGGCCCCCTTTTCCACCTAGTTGCTATCAACCAGAACCACCTGAAGCAGACCTTATTGGGCTGGTGGCAGCTGACTATGACTAGGACAGACCGGCTCTTTTCAGGTGGGCCCCCACGAGCCCATGGTCAGAATGAAACTTGGGGGCTAGGCTGTGGACTTTATGGTTGATACAGGAGCTGAGCACTCAGTAGTCATACAGAAGGTAGTGCCTCTCTCAGGAAAGGAAGTCACCATTATTGGAGCTACTGGGGACAAGACCTGTAGACCATTATGCCGGCCTCTTCGATGCCAACTTGGCGGTCATCAAGTGCTTCATGAATCCCTGTACTTGCCAGATTGTCCAGTACCTCTGATGGGTAGAGACCTTTAAGCCAAAATGGGACAGAGATCACCTCTGCCCCAGATGGCTCGGCACAGCTTTGCCTAGGTAAGCAGACTTCTCCAAAGATCCTGTCCTTAGCATTGCCCAGGGAGGAATAATGGAGACTTTATACCCCTCATTCAAAGGCCTCACCTTTAGACTCTAAATTAGAGGATGAATTTCCGCTGGTCTGGGCAGAAGCAAATCCCCCTGGCCTGGCCAAAAAACATGCCCTGATACTAATTGACTTAAATCCTGGGGCACAATCTTTCAAAATCCACCAATATCCAATTCCAAGGGAGGCAGGCGTAGGAACTCAGGTCCACTTACACTGGCTACTTCAGAGGGGACTCCTTAAAAGATGCCTGTCACCATGGAATACTCCCCTCCTGCCTGTCAAAAAGCCTGGGACTAATGAATACTACCTGGTCCAGGACCTGCAGGCTGTTAATGAGGCTATTATAACCTTGCATTTGGCACTTCCAAACCCCTACACAATTCTAGGACTCATTCCATCAGAAGCAGAATGGTTTACATGCCTAGATCTGAAAGATGCCTTTTATGCCTCAGGTTAACCCCCTTCAGCCAGCTCCTTTTTGCTTTTGAGTGTGAAAACTCAATTATAATGGCCAAGGAACTGTTCACCTGGACAAGACTTCCACAAAGATTTGAGAAACCCCCTACCCTCTTTAGTGGAGCACTTGCATCTGATCTAAGTTCCCAGGACAGGACTTGGGGTGTGTTCTACTTCAATATGTAGATGACCTCCTACTAGTCAGCTCCACACAAGCTCAGTGCTGGGAGGGGACGTGAGCCCTCCTGAGACTGTTAACTGAAACAGGTTATAAAGTGTCCAAGAATAAGGCAACAATTTGTCAGAAAGAAGTCAAGTATCTAGGCTTCCAAATCACCCAAGGGAAACAAAAGAAAGCAGGCAGTATGTGCCATCCCAGTCCCTCACACCCAAAGCAGATTTGGGAATTCCTGGGGCAGCTGGGTTCTGTCAAAACTGGACCCCAGGGTTTTCAGACCTGACCAAGCCTCTCTATGAAGGTTTAAAAGGGGAAGAGAAGGCACCTATAGAATGGGGCCTCGAGCAGAAGAAAGCCTTCATCACCATAAAGGCAAAACTCACTGAGGCCCCACCACTAGGGCTACCAGAAGTGATGTGGGACTTTAATCTCTTTGTACATGAGAACAGCGGGGTAGCCCTTGGAGTTCTAACACAGGAGTTTGGACCTTGGCAAAGACCAGTAGCCTGTCTCTCCAAGCAGATGGTCCCAGTTGCCTCCGGGTGGCCCCCATGCCTCAAAGCCCTTGCAGCCATGGCATTATTAGTCAAAAAAGCAGATAAACTCACCCTAGGACAAAACTTAAATGTAAAAGTACCTCTTTCTGTTATTACCCTAATGGAAGCTAAGGGGCAGCACTGGCTAACTCATGCTGGGATTACTCTATACCAAGGGTTATTATGTGAAATTACAAGGGTACAGCTATAGAGTAAGGACTCTTAATCCTGCTACCTTTCTAACCGTTGCTGAGGGGGTCCCTGAGCATGATTGCCTGGAAGACCTAAAGGAGGTTTACTCTAGCTGGCCAGATCTAACAGATAAGCCCCCACAGAATCCAGACTTAGTATTGTTCACAGATGGCAGTAGCTTCTTGATGAAGGAAAAAGACAAGGTGGGTATGAAGTGGTATCGTACTTTGAGACAACTGGGGCACAGGCCCTGCCTGTAGGATGGTCAGCACAGAGGGCAGAATTTTGGGCCCTCGCCATAGCCTTAGACCTCAACTGGCTAGTAGGAGGTCATCTACATATTGAAGTAAGGATAAGCATGCCAACTTCTACACTGATTCACACTATGCCTGCATATCCATGGGTAAGGGGGAAAAGGGGCTTCTGATGGCGGGAGGAAAATGAATCAAAAATCAAAATGAGATTTTAGAGTTGCTAGAAGCAGTTTGGGAGCCCAAAGAAATAGCCATCATCCATTGCAAAGGTCACCAGAAAGGAAAAGACTCAGTGTCAGAAGGAAACCAGACTGCTGATGCCACAGCAAAGCAGGCTGCCAAAGAACAAGCAGCACCAGCATGGATCATGCTGGCCCCCAAATTACCTGAACCTCCAAAGTATACTCCACAGGAGAAGGAACGATCCCAGCAAGAAGGGGCAAAAGAACAAAAGTTGGCAGATACTCTGAGATCATAGGGACTCTGTCCCAGAAGAGTTAGCCCATAACGTAGTCCTCCAGCAGCATGAACTTACTCATTTAGGGGAGACTGCTCTAGAAACTTTGTAAGTCAGATACTACCTAAATGCCCAGCTTCCCTCCTTGTGTGCCTCAGGTTCTCAGCATTGTCTCCTCTGTGTGCAGAACAACTCCAAACATGGATCTCTGGGACCAATAGGAGTTCAGTGCTGCGGGAAAACTCCCTTTGAGGACTTAGAAGTAGACTTTACAGAACTAGTGCCTAGCAGAGGGAAAAATACCTAGTAGTCTTTGTTTACACCTTTTCAGACTGGGTTGAGGCATATCCCCCTCACACGGAAAAGGCAAGAGAAGTCACAAAGGCATTGCTAAAGGACATAATTCAGCAGTATGGAGTGCCTCTGACCATTGGGTATGATAATGGCCCATACTTTGTAGCAGAGATAGTGTAACAGGTAGCTAAGGCTTTAGGAATAAGATGGGACCTACAGAAAGCTTATAGGCCTCAGAGTTCAGGGAAAGTAGAGCGCATGAACCGGACTCTCAAGCAGGCTATAGCTGAGCTATGCCAATGGACAACCCTACCCTGGACAAATATCTTGCCTCTGTACTCCTAGGGGTATGCTGGGCCCTGAGGGCCAGGGTAGCTTTCTCTCCATTTGAACTTCTATATGACAGACCACTCCCCCTCCGCTTAATTTGGCCAAAGGGAGATTTGGGGAAAATAGGAAACTGAGAAATCCAGAAGCAACTACAAAGATTTGGACAAACTGTCTTTGAGATCCACAGATAGCTTACTGACCAACTACCCATCTCTCCAGGAACAGCTGTACATCCTTATAAACCTGGAGACCAGGTTTGGGTAAAAGACTGGAAAAAAAAGAGCCCCTTAAGCTAAGGTGACCAGATTTTAACATTGGTAAAGCTGGACACCATTTACCAGAGGGGGGTGGGGGGCGGTCTTGATTAAAAATTTGGTCTATATTGTAATCGCTTTTGGCTTTTTCAATAAAAGGATATTCACTTCTTAGATCATCGTTGAATTTGCATCCTCTTTTCTTACTCATTATGTTAAAAATCTAAAAAAAATAATGTAAAATTATATTATAAATTTATTATATACATATTGCTTAAAAACACAGTAAGTAGGTACATAATTACATGAACATATTTTATTGTTAGTTTATAAATTAAATTAATTTGATTGTTATAAAGTAACTATATTAATTTTAATCTTATATTTCCTTCTAAATAATAACAATACTAACTTGTATTATTTTCCCTCTGAATTTACCGTAACGTAAGTCGTAAGTGTCACTTTCAAGGCCGGCGCTAGACTTTTTGCCGCCACTATAAAATATAAATAATATGAGTAGTGTCTGCTAAATTCAAGAAAATTTATGTATTTATTAAATAAATAAATGAATTACTTACGTAAATTATCTGAATAGCTGATTTGTAATGATATCACTTGTTTAACTAGGTTACTAGCACGCTGTACGATGTATATCCTCTGAGAGACAATTACAAAATGTTTCCGCCGTTACCAATCCCAAAAAATGCCATTGTTCATTAAGTCCAAACAATGATGGTCAAACTCTTAACAACTGATCAAAATGTAAACTTTGATAAGCAGTTCTTGATAATCAGTTCTCAACAATTATTTGTTATTATTAAAGTTTAACATTATAAAATTAACAAAAATTATATAAAACTCATATCCTGGCTAAATAGCCACATGGCCGCCGAAAGCCCTATATTCGCTTCCAGTTCTCCCGCCGTTCCCTAGCTTGTCCTGCATTCTTTCAAAAAATTGGGACTTTTTAAAAACGCCGAAGGACGCAGGACAAATTGTTAAAAATCGGGACTGTCCCGCCAAAAGCAGGACGTCTGGTCACCTTACCTTAAGCCAATTTTGAAACGACCATATCCAGTCATACTCACCACCCCCACAGCTCTCAAAGTTGCAGGACTGAACACCTGGATTTGCCACTCCCGGCTGAAAGCAGCCCACCAGCTGAGGGAAGCCCAGCCTGTGTGGAAGGTAACCTCTGACCAGAAACACCCCCTGCAGATCACCCTCATGCAGACAACAGACCTGGCTGATCAACCTGCTCCAAGAAATTCAGAAACATCCTGTAGATTCTTCTTTACACTAATTTCTCTTATCTTCTCTTGAAGGTAAAATGCTCTGGTATTTCTGGATGCTCATTGTTTTTATCTTTCTAATAATTCTCATTTTGTCTTCTTATGAGTGCCTTCAGAACCCAAATCTAGTTCCAGGATGAGAAATCTTCTGCCCTAGCTGGGACACAGAAGAACCATAAAATTACTGCTCCCTAAACAGCAAAGGATCACGATGAGGCTAAGGCTAATTATTTTCCTGATACTGAACTCTCTTAATCTCGACCACTCTCAGAGAGGCCCCTCGAGAGACTCCTAAGCCCTCACTATCTCTACCGAAATCTTAACTTTACCCTCTCTCTCTTAAATCAGACCAATCCAGCCTTAGCCAAGGATTGCTGGTTCTGCCTTTCTCTCTCTTCTTCAGCATATTGCACTGTCCCTACACCCATCAAAAGTTGGAACCAGTCCAAAATCACTCTGGCTTCTAAAAAAGAAAAGGGGAATATATTTTCTGAAAGAGCTGAAACACTAGTAGGTGATTATCCTACTGCACAGGCAAACCAAGAATCCCTTCTCTTTTGTACCTAAACTCAGTCTCTTGCTGAGTTAGCTTCATCCTCTCTCCCAGTCACAGGCCCTATCATTCTACACAACCCACTACTCACCCCAGCCCCTTTATGCTTTACAAGATCACGGAGCAATAAATCAGTGGGTAATCTCCCATCCTCTGATTGCAACACTACAGTCAAATTGGAACTATCAAATACCTATTGGTCCCAATGGATCAACTATCAGGACTCCCCGGAAGCCAATGGTCATTTTCTATGACAAGTTTTTCTTCTTATACAACAGTCCAGGCCTGAGGCTTCAATTGTTCTTTTCTGTCCCTTTCACTTTTTCCTTGAATATCACCTCATACTAGCATTCCTACCCATTTTCACTGCAAAAGAGTCTCAACCTCTCATCTGTCACCCCTTATAGGAAGCACCATGGCAGTCACCCTCTCGGTTTGGAGTGCAGAATGAGGATAGAGACCCCCATACACTGCAACTCACCTTTTTTTCTCTACACCTTTCAGCTTGTCTCCATAATCAGGGAACCTTCTTTCTCTGTGGACAAAACACGTATGTCTGTCTCCCCACAAACTGGACAGGGACTTGAACTCTCATGTATCGCTCACCCAATGTAGATATAGCCCCCAATATTCAATCCTAGCCCATCCCCGGAACACATCATATCCAATACAAAAGAGTTCCCTAGCTAATCCCTCTCCTTATTACACTCAGCATTTCATCAGGGGCCAGCACTGGAATAGGGGGACTGGCAACTTCCCTCTCCTACTATCAGAGCCTATCCAAAGACCTTTCTGGCAGCTTGGAAGAAATAGCCCAAAGGATTGTTGCAGTACAGGATCATATTGACTCACTGGCAGCTGTTACTCTCCAGAACCTAAGAGGACTAGACCTTCTCACAGCAGAGAAAAGGAAGCTGTGTCTGTTCCTTGAAGAAGAGTGCTGTTTTTATGCTAACCAATCTGGTATTATAAGGGATGGGGCCATGAAACTAGCTGATCCAGCTTCAAAAATGAGACAGGAGTTATCCCTGACCTGGGCTACATGGGAGTTGGGGCGGGTTGGGGTCAGGAAATGTTTCCTTACATTAACAGAACCAGTGTTAATGCTACTCATATCCCTAGGACCATGTCTTCTAAATTTGTTAATTCACTTTATCTCATCTCGTCTATATGCCCTTAAACTTCAAATGGTCCTGAAAACCAGAAGAATTCCCTACAAACCTCTCTGAGAGGAAGAAATGGGATGTTAACCCCTTGGTCATTGCCCCTGTGAACGAAAGAAGCCACCTGCTAACCTGACAAGCTCAGGGGAGGCCTGTGTGGCAGTCTTGGAAACTCAGAGACCTAAAATAACCACAAAAGATGGTCTGGAAATTAAATATTTAACTACAAACAGGTTATAGTGGGCAGTCATTCCTAAGCTGCTATCTTCCCTGACAAAGATCAACTTAGATCTTTACTGAGCCCATTTGCCTTTTTGCCTCTAAGATAACATATCTGTGAGATGTCTGGGTAACTTGTAACTTCCTTTTTACCCCGGACCCCTCAGGGCACAACAAATGGCACTGGGACATTCCCTCATTGTTATTGTTATCGAGTTAATTGTCAACTGTTAATTACATTAAAGTATCCTGTATCCATCTCTGTAAGAGAAGCACATGTCCATCATTCCGCTTTTCACCCTATCCCAGAGGTTTCCCCGCTTTGCTTTGTCCCACCTCCCTAATCTATCACCAATGGATTTCATGTAACTCACCTACGTCCCTTTCCTTTGATTTCAATGTATAAAAATAGATGTAACCCTGGATTCTCCGGAGCATTATCTCAATTCATTGAGGTTCTGCTTCCCGGCATATGTCTACAGTTTGGCTCAAATAAACTCACTAAAATTCTTTACAGGTTTCAATGGTTTTTTTTCGTTAACATTACTTGGCGTAGTCGTGGCAGGATTCCAAAGAAAACTCACCCAGGATCATCCCTTTGACTTGGAATTGGAGCTAGGATCCAGCAAAGGGCCCGTTGAAGCCCACTGGTCCTCCGCCCATTGGGTGAACGTGGGTGAGTCGTCTCTTGGATCCAGGACCTTCCCTTGCTTTGGTAGAGGGTCTGACTTTATTTGAGCTGTGTTTTAAAATCCTCGAGGTGGAACCAGGGTTGACAGAACCCCAGGTTAAGGGTTGGCAGAACCCAGGCTAAGGCGGGACTGGAGGAAAAAAATGGGTGGCTGGTTTTGATTTTGGCTTTTCAATTGGAATTGCTGAGAGTCTGAGCAAAAATAACCTTCGCCGTATAAATGAGCTGAACTCATTCAGCTCCGAAGATAAAGGGGCAACACTTTTTTATTTTTAAAGAATAGTCCGATTCTGAGGTGTTCTTAGGTAACTAAGAATTTTGTGGAAGTGTCAGAAATGCAGGATCCCCATCTGGAACTTCCGACGCAACTGTAATTAACTAAATGGCTTTTCTAGGGGGCCACCATAAAGACTTGGTCTGCCCGGGCCCCAAAACTTTTTTGTGGTTTTAGACAGCCGGGAGAGAAACTGAAGCCACATTTGACCTACTACATAACATATCTAAAGTTTGCTCAGACTACAGATATCCAAAAAATAAAAAAAAATTAACATGGGAAATTGTGCCTCCAAGGCTAGAAGCTCCCAAGACCCCAGCCCTCATTAAATACTCCTGATAAGAAGCCTTTACTTGCAAGTACTTAACAGAAATGAGAAAATTTAACTAGAAAATATTAACGGAGGAATGGCTAGAAAAAAGAAAGAAAAAAAATGCAGTCTGTTTGGGGTACCTATGTTAATATTTTGCATGCAGGAAAAAAAAAATGCCGGCTCTGAAATTAAAGTGAATGAGTATATGGGAAGCGTATCTTGATTTGGAAACTAGAAGCTTCTAAGAAAAAATTTTCTTCCAATAAGATGGAAATTAATAAAAAAGATTTTCAGAGACTGTTTCAGAACTATTTTGAAGTTAACAAATGTCTACAGCCATTTTTGAATAGTCCTTTGGGAATGTACTGAAATTCTAGAGAGGGGCAGTTCCCGAACCGGGGACAAAAGACACTGCTTTGGTAATTTTAATGCTAGACATTCTCTGGTGTAAATTCTTAGTGTGTTTTCTGCGCGCCTGTATAAGAGTGTTGATGTTTTTGTGTCTCTTTGTTGTTGTTTAATTTGTTGAAAGAAGAGGCAAGTCCCGTTTTGGGGAAGCCTAGTTGTGTAGTTGAAAGCGTGAGAGAGATTGCAAGAACGTCCCAGCAGCTGCAAAGAATTCTTCATCTTGGGGGCTCTTCTTGCTATCCCTCTCAGGGTTCAGCCTCCAGAAACAGCTAGTGAGATTTCTGTCTGTCTGTCTGAAATATAATTGTGGCTGTCTATCTTTTAGGGATTTGGTTTGCTCTTTCCTTATTTGTTGTGAGAATAAACAAATCATCTTCTCTGTCAAAGAATAGTTTAGACAGCCTCCATTTTGGACTGTGACTTGGCAGCCGCCATGGTGGCCGCATGGTTTGCTTCTCCCCTTGAAAGAGCAAGGGCCCACCCCTCCCTTTGAATTAGCCAATCGGGAAAGACCGTGTGCCTGAGCTCCAATCAAGAGCAAGGACAGGTCACGTGCATCGTTAAGGCACCCTGTTTCAGAAAGAAACTTGCAAAGATTCTCAGAGCTAAGTTCAAACAGGAAACTTTAGGAGGGTAGCATGTGTCCAGTCAGGGACACTGGCAAGCCAAGAGTCATGATTCCCTGTGGGGGCGTCTGCCAGTGATACTCTGGGTATTTGCGTTTCACATATTGGGAGTTTATGTATTATTTTCAATGCTCAATACACTGCTTGCAATAAGCCATGTGCCTCATTTTAAACTCTTACATATTATTCTTTATATTTTGAAATTGTAATTGAATCTAAAGGTATACAAATTTTATATTATTCTCTATGTCATTTTACAGGGATTATTACTTACCAAGAAGTTGTTGTCTTGGAATGTTATATTTAATAGAAAAGCAAAGTTTTTATCAAATCTATAACCATGCCACTTTTAAATTTTTGTCATTTGTGGACAGCTTTATTCTGAAGCATTTGTAGGTATATATGTCTAGAAAAATCCATGAAAAGGACTCAGATTTACTCTAACTTGCAGGCTTCTAAGCAGGTCATATTTTGAACTGGATGAAGATTTATAGAACTTCAAGGAATAAATAAACAAAAACAACTATGGGACTAAATGAATTGAAGATAATTATTCTTATGATTCTATTTAAAATATTGTTGACTCTTAAATCTTTTGTTTCCCGAATATAGGGAAAAGTAAAGAGCAGACATTCTGCATTGTAGGAACTAACAAATTGGTAACAGATTTATTTCACAGTGCACTCCCGGGAGACGAAGGGTTCAAAGATCATGGCTTACAACCAGGAGATTTGCTGTCTTGGAAAAGACACCAAAAAAACCTCTCCAACCTCATTGGAGGGGACCTTACCAGGTATTACTAACTAACCCATGTGCAGCTAAGCTTAAAGGAGTTAGCTCATGGATTCACATTTCTCATTTAAAAAAAGCATCTGACTGTGAATGGACATCTACTCCCATCTCTGACACCATCTCCGTCTGCAGCGGAGATCACGGACTTTTCAAGGACGAGAAGTCGCTGACCACGGAGGCAGACAGCTATCCCAAGATGACGTCAACAAGGCCTGTATACTCACAAACGATATTGCTTGTTTTATATCATCTGACTGATATTGATTGAATGTACATAAAATGATTTTCATATTATTATTATCCTTATGGTTCCCTAGTGGAAACAATGTCTACCTCCCCAGACCTCTTCCTTTATTAGATATGAAAAATTTAACTTAGATACCTGCTAACCTTTCCTACCTACTACACATTGATGTTCTGGTTATCAGGTATGATAGTGAAATTAATGCCTTGTTAGCCACACATTGGTCTTCTCCTATCAATATAAGCTTTGGTGGTTGTTGTTGTTGTTTTCTGGCTCTATCTATTATAAAGGACCCACCTTAGGCAAATACCTCCAAGAATATCTCCCTGATAATTCCACTGGTAGAATTGTATATGGATGTAATCTGGATGAATATTGTATGGCTATAGAGATGGGTGATGAATAACTAAGAAAAACACCTGGATATGATGGCCAAAGGCTTGCAGCAGCCTGTCCTATCTGTCATAGCATATCATGTCCTCAGACTCACCAGCCATGCTCTTATGGCTGGATGTCTGTGAAACAAGAAAGAAATCAATGGGTCCCCATTTCAGAAATTATTAACCTCACTTGGTGGGTAGATATGTTTATAATTACCCCCACTGTCCTTGTGTCCTGGACCCACTGTCCTTGTGTCCTGGACGTTTGAAGAGCCCTATGAATACTCAAACTCTAGCTCATTTGGGAGTCCCCTTCACCCATTTAACTATGGCATGGGAAACTCAACATTTTTGGCTCCACTCAGTATACCCTAACTGCTCCCAAGCCATAGCTACCCAATGGCAACAACATTTCTGGTGGATCCAACAACATTGGTCTCCCTAAAAGAAGCAAAAGGGGAATACTTGGAGCAGTAGGGGCTGGCCTTGGTATCCGTGACAAGCTGAAGTTGTATGTAGCGAATGAAGAATGTCATTCATTAGAAAAAGATTTTTATCTCAAATAGGTCATATAGAGGGAATGCTGTTTCTGGAAGAAGGAAAAACAGTGGGAAGCAGCATGGAAAGATAATAAAGCCTTAGTTTAATGGATAGAACAGGCTCGACAGACTAAAAACTCATGCCCAAACCCAACAATGGGAACATGCTTGTGCCCTAATTCAACTGGGCCTGTTGTCTATGCTAATGCAAGGAATCTGAAGTGGCTATGAAACAATGGCCAACTATAATGGCTGCAGAAGCCCAGGCCAGACACTTATGGGACTCATATGGTTCCCCAGGCATTTGGAAAATTTTAAATGGGAAATGTGATCTACAATATTGTGTTTTTAAAAGCCCAGGTGCGAGTTAAATCCTAAGCTTAAAATTCCCAGTAGTTCAACTGGCTGGCGTAAGGACTATCCTCTATAATACTAGAATACTTCCAATGGGAAGTAGATGGGCCATATTTAAAAATAATAAATAATGTGAACCCATCTCACTGTCTGTGAAAATTGGAAAAGTGAATGGTTATGCCCTCAATTCATATGGAATACTGAATTCACCCAGTCCTGGCTTATTGTATCTACCCCAACAAATAACAATATAGTATATGGAAAAGGGGCGTTTTTGCTGGGAAGGGTTAAAAGCAATATTTACTGTAATATCACCAAGTTTACATTAAATAATACTAGGATATGGTGTAATACTGAAATTATAGGCAGAATGACTTTGCCTGATGTTCATAAAATCTGTGATAATATTGATACTGAAAAACCAATGTATTGGGAAATTGAATTCCTCCCCATGAAGCCATTTTTATGAGAACTAATTGGCCAGAAGAAAATTAGAGCTTCTAGATAATGAAATAGTAGAGTCTTAATTCATTTGGCCAAACATATCACAAATGACAGTGGATGAAGGAGGAAAGCATAATTAGCTTAATAGAAGATTATGATAATACATGTAAAGGGTTTTTTGGTTGGCTGTGATGCTTGTTCCCCTTAGAATTTTCCTTGTCTAGTATTAGACATTTTCTGTTCCTAATCAGTGTTATTGGTTTACTATTGTTACTTTTGTTCTTGATATGTAAATGTTATATTAGATGCAGAAAAGCAAAACGTAAGACAAACAGCAAAAAAGACTCGGATCATGGTGGCTCAAAATTAGAAATGATCCAGAATACTTTTTAACAAGGACATATAGGATTTGACTGCCTCCCATTTACCTGCCTTTTTTTAAATTATATATAATTCGACCTTAAATGCCATCTAAGGTTATGGTCTTGCCCCATCCCCAGTGGTCCACCTGTTCAGCAAGACATGCTGACACTGAGACATCCTAGGAATGAACCTTCCTAGCACCGTGGGACTCCATTATCCAACCAAAAAGTTGGTCATCAATGCATCCTTTGGATTGATTTATGACCAAAAGGGGGATGTGTGAACGAAAGAAGCCACCTGCTAACCTGACAAGCTCAGGGGAGGCCTGTGTGGCAGTCTTGAAAACTCAGAGACCTAAAATAACCACAAAAGATGGTCTGAAAATTAAATATTTAACTACAAACAGGTTATAGTTGGCAGTCATTCCTAGGCTGCTATCTTCCCTGACAAAGATCAACTTGGATCTTCTTTACTGAGCCCATTTGCCTTTTTGCCTCTAAGATAATATATCTGTGAGATGTCTGGGTAACTTGTAACTTCCTTCTTTTGCTGGAGCCCCTGGGGCACAACCAAATGTGGTAGGCGCCAGGACAGATGCCTCAAATTCCTTCATTATCATGTTAATTGTTCCTGTACCCACCTAAGTATGTGTCCATCATTTTACTTTTGTCCAGTCCCAGGGGTTTCCCACCATTTGACTTTATCCAATGAATTTCATGTAGCCCACCTATGTCCCTCCTTTGATGGCAATGTATAAAAATAGATGTAACCCTGCATTCTCCGGAGCATAATCTCAATTCATTGAGGTTCTGCTTCCCGGCATATGTCGACAGTTTGACTCAAATAAACTCACTAAAATTCTTTACAGGTTTCAATGGTTTTTTTCGTTAACAACTCCAATACTAAAATTCACTGGTTGACCCCTGCTTAAAATATTGGGTCAGGCTTCTTTCTGAGCTCCCCCCAACTTTACCTCCCATCATTCATGCTCACAACACCTGTGTGTATGAGGGTGGGGTGTATGATGTGCTCCACATAACAGATGAACAAATGGAGTGTGTGAAGTTTCATCCAGTTGAATCCCTCACAGAGCAGATAAGAGATGGAGAAAGGATTCCACTCAAATTTGCACAGACTTGAATGACTCTTTTCACTGTGCAACATCCTGGGTTTGATCATTATCTGGAAAAATTTAGGTTTTAGTGAAATGGGCCTCTTTACCTTAAGGCCTGGCTCGTCCTCACCATGCTCTGCCCCCCAGGTCCATTCCCCGCACCTAACTGTTCTATGTCTCCCAGCTGCCTGAAGACCCCTTTGGAGACTCTGTACATCATTAACTGCCTGCTTTAGAATGTGAATTGATACATCTCTCCCATCACCTGAACATCAGCCAGCTGAAAATCCTGAATTTAAGGCGGCTCAACCTGACCAACCTTAGTTCTGGGCTCCTCCTATTTCTGTTAGAGAGAGCCGCCCCCACCCTGCAGGACCTGAACATGTATGAGTGTGGGATTATGGACCCCAAGTTCGTGGACCTCCTGCCTGCCCTGAGCCACTGCTCTCAGCTCATGACCCTAAGCTTCTGTGAAAACGCCATCTCCATGACCATCCTGAGGACCGGCTTCGCTACACCATCGTGCTGAGCAAGCTGAATTGTGTGCTCTACTCAACCCCCCCCCCTGGAGAGTTACGATGAAAGGAGCAGCACCATCCACCTGGGCCGACTTGCTCAGGTGCATGCCTCGCTGAAGCATATGCTCCAGGAGTTGGGGCAGCCTGTTATGGTCTTGTTCTGTGCTTACCCCTGTCCTCACTGTGGCTGTACAACTTTCTATAACACAAACCCCATTCTGTGACCCTGATACATGTCTGTCTAGCTGGGTACACATCTCTTAGGCTTTACTCTGGGCTCTTGGACACTGAAGCCCAGACATAAGTGTATCTTAAAGGTACCTAGCAGCCAGTTTCAGACAACTACTCAGTGATGTGGGGAAATGCTGACAGGGGGACAGATAGTTTCTTTGGGAAGATGGGTCCTAAGGAGTTAGAGATATGCACCTGAATCTCTAGGGGGGAGGGATTCTAGCTTGGGAGGTAGATGTGGGGATTACCTTTGCTTGAATGGTTGTGAATAAATGTTAGTAATAAAGGGAACTAAAAGGTAACTATCTGGTTACCTCTATGATATATTAACCTGATTCTCCCATCTTCAGTTACTGGTTAAATAAGAGGACATGAGCATCTGTGATGCACAGATACTAGGCTGGGTAAGGTTGGCTCCAGTAGATCACATCACCATTTATCCATACCAGTTTGGTGTTTCTTTCTGGGGCACCATTACTTCCTCCTGTAGAATACTGTGCTCCCAGAACTGCATTTGGATGACCAAAGATAACATTGTTTGCACAACAGGGGGCTCTTGACAGTTATTACTTAGGTACCCTGGCGGCAGACATTCTGGCGGCTGGGGCACAACAAGACCTCTCTGTTGAGATAACCTATTCTTGATATTTACGGCCTAACTACCCTCCCGCTGACATCACTAGAGGAATTCCTTCACTCTCCCTGACTATATCTATCCCCGTATACCTTGCAATAAACGAGACTTGATCAGAAAGCCTGTCTTGTCTCCATCTCTTGTGCCTCTTGTCCTTTCAATCCCACTCCCCCTCTAGGGTCCGCGTTGACTTTACCCGCGGGTCGGGGCAAAGTGGCGCCCAACGTGGCCGAGCATGGGGGACTCAGTGAGAAACGCTGTTCGGAGAGCCGGCAAAAAAGAAATTAAAAGGAGGAGGAGATTAAACGGGAACCTGGCATTTCTTCTGAACCTCGGTAAGTGAACAGCGATTATGGGACAAGAAATAAGTCAGCATGAAATGTTCGTAGAGGGACTAAAACAGGCTTTAAAGGCACGAGGGGTAAAGGTTTCTGTAAAACAATTGTTAAAATATTTTGAGTATGTTAAGGATGTTTGTCCGTGGTTTCCACAGGAAGGTACTATTGATGAAAAAAGATGGAAGCGGGTAGGAGACACTCTTAAAGACTATTATCAGACTTTTGGGCCAGAGCAGGTCCCCATTACTGCTTTTTCCTATTGGAATCTCATAGATGAAATCTTATCTCAGAAACAAAGAGACCCCGTCATAGCAGGAGCGATTGAGGCAGGAGAAGAGCTATTAAGACAAGAAGGGAAAAGAGATAGAGTTTCCTCAAAACTTAAAAATTCTAAACCTAAGGAGGAGGAAGACTTAATGTCATTTGATAGCGAGGACGAAGGTCCTCACCCCAAAAAAGAAAAAGATTCACACAAAAACCCTCAGGAACCCACGCCTCCACTCGGGGGAAAAAGCCCCTCCTTAACGGAGCGGCCAGAAAAAACCCCTAGCCATAACCTCAGGTCTCTGTCTCCCTCTAGCAGTAAAGGGTCTCTGGAGGCTCGACCTAAGGAAAAGAAACTTTATCCCTCCCTTAAACAAGTCCTCCAGGTTTCAGACGACTTAGGACATGATGACTGGGCTGATCTTAAAGAGGAAGCAGCCAAATACCACAATCCTGACTGGCCAACCCTCACTCAGCACCCTCCACCTTATGCTCCTGCGCCCAGTGCGCCTTCCCTGGCATGTCCTGCCATAGACCCTCAGAAACTACTTCGAGATAAAATTCAATTTTTAAAGGAACAAATAAAATTAGAAAAGGAACATCAAGAACTAATCCAGCAACTCGAAGAATTACAGACAGGTAAAACTGAGGAGAGTAATAATATAGAGCCCAAGCCTAAACCAAAGCCCCCCGTTAGAGGGGCAACCCCTAAGATCCAGCCTAAACCTGAAGCTTCCATAGAGCATGGGGATTTAGAGGCTTTTCCCATTACAGAGACCACTGATGCTCAGGGACAGGTTTGGAGGCACCATAATGGTTTTGACTTTAAAGTTATAAAAGAAATTAAGACAGCGGTAGCCCAGTATGGTGCTACTGCACCCTATACTATGGCTATTGTAGAGTCAGTAGCAGAAAATTGGCTTACCCCTGGAGACTGGCGGTCTTTGGCTCGCGCCACCCTATCGGGGGGCGATTACTTATTATGGAAATCAGAGTATGTTGAAAACTGCCGTGACACTGCTAGACGCAATGCGCAAGCTGGCAATAACTGGACATATGACATGTTAGCTGGAGAGGGTAATTATACTACCAGCGACCAACAAATGCAGTTTGATGCAGGTCTTTTTGCTCAGATCCAGGCGGCAGCCACTAAAGCCTGGAGAAAAATCCCCTCAAAGGGGGACGTGAGCGCCTCACTCACTGGTATCAAGCAAGGACCTGACGAGCCATTTGCTGACTTTGTCCACCGCCTCATTACAGCTGCAGGTAGAATTTTCGGTAGTGCTGAGGCGGGGACTGATTTCGTTAAACAACTTGCTTTTGAGAATGCTAACGCGGCTTGTCAAGCAGCCATTCGCCCTTATAAAAAGAAAACTGATTTATCTGGCTACATTCGCCTTTGCTCAGATATAGGGGCCGCCTATCAGCAAGGTCTTGCTATGGCTGCTGCTATGCAGGGTTACACAGTCAGGCAGTTTCTGTCTCACCAAAATAAAAATAAGTGTTTTAGTTGTGGAGAAATTGGTCACTTTGCAAAGGATTGCAAAGCAGGTAAAACAGCAACTACCTCCAAGTCACCCACTCCAGGGCTCTGCCCTAGATGTAAGAGGGGAAAACACTGGGCTAATGAATGTAAATCAAAAAGGGATGCCCAGGGCCAACCCCTCCCTCTGCCACAAAGTCAGAGCCAGGGAAACGGGAATGGGGGCCAGGCCCAGGCCCCCAAACACAAACAAATTTACGGGGCAGTCAGCTTTGTTCCAGCAACACACAATCCGTTTCAAGCCTCCTCAGGGCAACAGCAGGAAGTGCCGGATTGGACCTCAGTTCCACCACCCACGCAGTCTTAACTCCAGAGATGGGAGTACAGGCGCTTCCTAAGGGAGTGTTTGGGCCTTTGCCTAAAGAAACTTCCGGGCTTATAGTTGGTAGAAGTAGTAACACTATGGATGGGCTTCTACTGTACCCCGGAGTGATTGATAATGACTATACTGGAGAAATCAAAGTGATGGTCTCTTCCCCAAAACATATTAATACTGTCCCCTCAGGTCAGAGATTCGCTCAGTTATTACTCCTTCCTCTTATCTCTGCCACTAACAAAGCACTCATTGGTGCCCGAGGTGCTCAAGGATTTGGTTCATCTGATGTCTACTGGTCTGAAGTACTTTCAGCCCAAAAACCTCTAATGACTTTATGGTTAGACTGGAAGGAGTTTTCTGGTTTAGTAGACACTGGTGCTGATGTAACCATTATAAAAGAGGAAGACTGGCCCCAAACATGGCCAGTAGAAGATACCCTCACGCATCTTAAAGGTATAGGACAAAGTAGAAATCCAAAAAGAAGTTCTAAAGTACTAACTTGGAGGGACCAGGAAGGCAACCAAGGTACTATCCAGCCCTATATTATCACTGGGCTCCCCATTAATTTATGGGGAAGGGATTTATTAGCTCAGCTAGGAATGATCATCTGTAGCCCTAATAAAATTGTCACTCTTCAAATGTTTAAACAAGGATATATACCCGGGAGGGGATTAGGAAAAAATTCCACAGGTATTACTCACCCCATTGAGCCAGTTCCGCGACCCCCTCGGGCAGGACTTGGCCATTTTCCATAGGGGTCATTGACACTCCTGCAGGCCATGCTGATAAGATCACCTGGCTCTCAGATAATCCAGTATGGGTTGATCAATGGCCCCTATCCCATGAAAAATTATTAGCAGCCCAGCAGCTGGTGCAGGAACTGCTTCAAGCTGGCCATATTATCCCCAGCAATTCCCCGTGGAATACTCCTATTTTTGTCATTAAAAAGAAATCAGGAAAATGGAGGCTTCTCCAAGACCTTAGAGCAGTTAACAAAACTATGGTTTTAATGGGAACTTTACAGCCAGGCCTTCCCTCCCCTGTGGCCATACCTCTTGGATATTAGAAAATTATCATAGACCTGAAAGATTATTTTTTCACCGTCCCTTTACATCCTAACGACCAAAAACGTTTTGCATTTAGCCTCCCCTCAATTAATTTCCGTGCCCCTATGCAGAGATTCCAGTGGCAAGTCCTCCCTCAAGGCATGGCAAATAGTCCTACGCTATGTCAGTCTTTTGTAGCCTTGGCTATTCAATCTATTCGAGACCGATGGCCTGATCTATATATCATTCATTATATGGATGACATCTTGGTAGCAGGCAAAATTGGAGAGGAAGTTCTAAGCTGCTATACTGATCTCCAGCAGGCATTAAAATCTCATGGCCTACAAATTGCTCCTGATAAAGTCCAGCTAAAAGACCCTTATACATACCTTGGGTTCCAAATGAGAGGGTCCACTATCTCCTCTCAAAAACTAACCCTCAGACTAGATAGTTTAAAAACTCTGAATGACTTCCAAAAACTATTGGGAGATATAAATTGGCTAATGCCTTACTTAAGACTCACCAAACATGAGTTTAAGCCTCTTTATGACATCCTCCAAGGAGATAGCTGTCCCACCTCACCGAGGGAACTTACTGCTGAGGGACGCAAAGCCATTGCCATAGTAGAGCAAGCTATCCAAAATCAAACCATCACCTTTATGGATTATGATTCTCCGTTACAATACATCATATGTAGGACCACCCTCTCCCCCACTGCAGTTTTCTGGCAGACAGCACCTCTTATGTGGGTTCATCTCCCAGCATCTCCCAAACGAGTCTTAAACCCTTACTATAGAGCAGTCTCTGACTTAGTCATGATAGGTAGAGATCATGGCAAGCGTTACTTTGGAAAAGAACCTGATATTATCATTCAACCTTACCCTAAAGAGCAAGTTGACTGGCTAATGAAAGCCACCGAATTTTGGCCAGTCGCTCTTGCCTCTTATGCGGGCTCTATAGAAAATCACTACCCTCCAAACAAACTTATTGATTTTGCCAACAGACATGAGTTTATCTTTCCAAAGATCACTTCCACTAAACCTCTTCCTAAAGCATTGTCCGTTTTCACGGACGGTTCTTCCACAGGCATAGCTGCCTATGTTTGGGACTCCAGCACTATCCAATTTCAGACTAACAGCTCCTCCGCCCAAATAACCGAGCTACATGCTGTCATAGCAGTTTTTTCAGCCTTCCCCACAAAAGCCTTTAATCTATACACAGACAGTGCTTATATCGCCCAGGCTGTACCTCAATTAGAGACATGTGGACAGATAAAACATAGCTCTCAGACTGGCAAATTATTTAGCCAATTACAGGATTTGATCAGAAAAAGGTCTGACCCTTTCTTTATCGGACACCTCCATGCCCATTCTGACCTACCTGGGCCACTGACAACAGGTAACCAGCTAGCAGACCTGGCCACTCGTCCCTCCACATCAGCCTACTCACTAATTGTTGATAGTCCCTCCCAAATAACCCGAGCACAAGAAGCTCATCAGTTACATCATCTTAACGCTCGCACCCTCCGGCTTATGTTTAAAATAACCAGAGAACAAGCTAGACAAATTGTTAAAACTTGCTCTATTTGCACTCTACATCTCCCTACCCCTCATCTAGGGGTAAACCCACGAGGCTTAATTCCTAATGCTCTATGGCAAATGGATGTCACACACTTCCCTGAGTTTGGAAATCTCAAATATATACATGTCAGCATTGACACTTATAGTGGATTTATATTTGCAACTCTACAAACCGGAGAAGCTACAAAAAATGTAATAGCTCACCTTTTGACTACCTTTTCAGTTCTCGGCTGCCCTCAACAAATTAAAACTAATAATGGTCCTGGTTACACCAGCTCCGGCTTCTCTAAATTTTGCAAACAAATGAATATTACTCACATAACAGGCATCCCATATAACCCTCAAGGCCAAGGTATTGTAGAAAGAGCTAACCTTTCCCTCAAAATTACTATAGATAAAATAAAAAAGGGGGAATGGTACCCCATCAAGGGGTCCCCCAGAAATCTAATATCACATGCACTCTTTATTCTTAATTTTTTAAACTTGGATGCCAATGGGTCATCAGCGGCTACTCGCTTTTGGCAAACGGAAACAAAGAAACAATTCGCCTCAGTAATGTGGAAGGATCCCCTAAACAACTCATGGCATGGGCCAGACCCTGTGCTCATCTGGGGCCGAGGGTCAGTATGCATTTACTCCAAAGAAATGAAATCATCCAGATGGCTCCCTGAACACCTAGTAAAACAAGTGGATAAGAGCATTGAGAACGATAACGAGTTAACAGACTCCAGGGAAGAAGACTCTCCCTGAGACAAGCTTTTCTTTATTTACAGGTCATGGAGACAATTACCCAGATCCTACTACAAGGAATAATGTTGATCCTGATACCTATGACTAACGGCAGACTGGGACCCCCAATAAACAAGCAAGAGTTACTTTTGAAGCTGTTTGGAAACCCTTGTGACTGCAGAGGAGGTAAGAGTGGGGTGATTCCCACTTCTTACATCCGGATAGCCGATTGTGGCAGCAGTACAGCTTATTTAATTTATAAGAGACAAATGGGGGGAGGATACAAACAAAGCTGGAAATGTGTTGGGAAGCCCAAAATCATACCTATGGTTAATGGCGAACCAGGGCCCTGCCCCAGCGATTGTCAAGAGGCCATAGAGCTACACTCTACCTGTTATAACAGTGTCCAGCAGTGTTCTCACACAGATGGCAAAATATACCTAACAGCCGTCTTACAAAGAACTTATAGTGGTTCCTTTGGAGGCGAGTATGATTATAGCCACCCTCTAGGGCACTCTAAATATGCCCAAGCCTCCTGCCATGGCACTGTCGGCAAAGATATTTGCTGGCCACCGCAAGCACCGATCCACGTGTCTGATGGCGGTGGGCCAACAGACAGGGTAAGGGAAGCCATGGTTCAGAAACAGATTGAAGAAATTATTAAGCACATGTATCCGCCCCTACAGTACCACCCTTTGGCTCTGCCCAAATCTCGGGGCATAGATCTTGACACCCAAACCTCCAACATCTTGGAGGCTACACTCAGAGCTCTGAATGTTACCAACCCAACCCTTGCGGAGGACTGCTGGTTGTGTATGACCCTTGGTACACCCATGCCCCTTGCCATCCCAGCAAATACTACCAATGTACAACCTAAGGGGAACTGTAGTGTTGGCTTGCCTTTTAGGATCCAACCTATAGATTTAATACATCCCTGTGCTTACAAAGCCACCCCCAAAATGATAACTATGATTTAGACGTAGGATTCACTACCTTTACAAATTGCTCCTCTATTGTCAACTATACCTCATCTCTCTGTCCCGCTCCCGGGCAAGTGTTTGTGTGTGGAGGAAACATGGCCTTCATGGCCCTACCTACAAACTGGACGGGACTATGCGTACAGGCCATTGTTCTCCCCGATATTGATATTATTCCGGGGGGCGAGCCTATTCCCCTACCCAGCCTTGACTACATTGCTGGACGCAGTAAGCGAGCTATCCAGCTCATCCCCTTACTTGTAGGTCTAGGGGTCTCTGGAGCTATGGCTTCTGGCACAGCAGCTCTAGGGGTAGCAATACATTCCTATACAAAATTATCTAACCAATTGATCGACGATGTCCAAGCTCTCTCTGGTACCATAAATGATCTCCAGGACCAGATTGATTCACTGGCTGAGGTTGTCCTACAAAACAGAAGGGGGTTAGACTTACTCACAGCAGAACAGGGAGGGATATGCTTAGCCCTACAGGAACGCTGTTGCTTCTACGCCAACAAATCCGGAATCGTCTGAGACAAGATAAAGAAATTACAAGAAGACCTGGTGAAAAGGCGAAAGGAGCTGTTCGAAAACCCTCTTTGGAGTGGGCTGAATGGATTCCTCCCCTATCTCCTTCCCTTATTAGGACCCCTGCTCGGCCTGTTGATCCTACTATCGCTAGGTCCTTTCTTATTCAACAAACTCATGGCATTTCTTAAGCAACAAATAGAAGCCATCCAAATGAAACCCATACAGGTCCATTACCACAAACTTGAAATGGCCGACAGGGACGCGTATATGGGAACTTACTCAGACGCTGTCTGAAGGTAAACGTTCCTCTTTCCTACCCTTGGTGAGCTGGGCTGGATAGCCAAAGACGGGCAACTGGAGAGTATACCCAAAATTTGAAACGGGACCTCCACACCACCTAATACAGGCGCTGGGCCAAAAGCTGCCCAGTCAGCCCATGACGAGTAAGGTGTGTAGGCCGGGTATATGTGATCTCCTGACCTAAGACAGGCACAGCCCCCTGTTCCCTGGCCAATATAATATAAAAAAGGGGGACCTGTAGGGAACTGTGCTCCCAGAACTGCATTTGGATGACCAAAGATAACATTGTTTGCACAACAGGGGGCTCTTGACAGTTATTACTTAGGTACCCTGGCGGCAGACATTCTGGCGGCTGGGGCACAACAAGACCTCTCTGTTGAGATAACCTATTCTTGATATTTACGGCCTAACTACCCTCCCGCTGACATCACTAGAGGAATTCCTTCACTCTCCCTGACTATATCTATCCCCGTATACCTTGCAATAAACGAGACTTGATCAGAAAGCCTGTCTTGTTTCCATCTCTTGTGCCTCTTGTCCTTTCATTCCCACTCCCCCTCTAGGGTCCGCGTTGACTGAACCCGCGGGTCGGGGCATCCTCCCTTACCTCTGTGACTATTCAGTGGTTAAGCCCAAAGAAGGTGCATCCACAGGGACTGGAACAAGTGGCTTCCCATGATCACCACTGAACTACAACTTCCTAGCGGTCATGGACTCAAACACTCCTCCCCACTGGTAGCCTACGTCACTGGCCTTGGGCCGGTCCATGGTAGAGCTTCCCTGTGCACAAGTCAGACCCCAGTACTCAAAGGGACATCATCCTGCCAGCTAGTCAGAGACCTGAACTCCAAATCCACACCTGCCATCCCCCTGGATCCAGCCCCTGCTTGCAGTCCAATACTTGTGGCCAGTAAAAACAGTTACATTCCTTTCAGCACAATATTAAGCTGGCATAAACCTTTGCTTAGTATCTGTGTCCCATACTAAGAATATGAAACCCTTTGTGGAGGCTAGGTCACAATGTGAGAAGACTCTCCCCACATGACCCTCCTTCCCATCCATCAAGGAGGTGGTAAACCAACACTGAGCCAGTGACAGTCCCTGGGTTTTGAGTCTGAGGAGTGGCCAACCCCAAGCCAGTTCCGGGAGAGCACTTAGGTGGACACAGGTGAAGGTCACTCTGGGGAGCTGGGTGTATGGAGGACCACCCTGAGGGGCAATACAACCAAGTGAAATGGAGATGTCATACTGTGCGGTTGGATCCCATAATCAATGGACAGTCAGCTGCCCAGCAAGAAACAGATTCCCTGCCCACATGCCACTGCATTCTGGCCAGGGCTGTCTCATTTGGCTCACTGAGTGGCCTGTCAGAGGAACACCAGGGGAGAAGACCACACACCCAGGCCCAGGGGCAGGGCTGCATTTGTGCGTCTAGTCTCCCTGTAGATGAGGGATTCTGTCATGCTTTTTCTCCTTCTACTGCCTCTCATTCAGTGCCAGCCACTCATGTGCTTGCTGGTCTCTGCTGGGTGTAAGCAGCTTCCTAGCTTGCCACACACAGCACCTGGCCCTTCTTTCTTTTTATTGCCGTTACTTTATGTTCTTCTTCCTTCCCCTCTTCTAGTTTGGGCCTATCAGCTTGGGAGCATATATTACCATTTCTTAAGTACATTTCTAATTAATTTCAGAGAGGAAGGGAGAAGGAGATATGGATAGAAGCCTCAAGAATGAGATCCAATCATTGGTTGGCAGTCTCCTGTATGCCCCCATTCCCCTGGGATCCAGGCCTAAACTCAGGAGACTGCCCCAACTGAGAATTGAACTACGTCCTCTTGGATCATAGGTCTGCTGACCCACACCAGCCAGGCACACTCTGCTACTTCTCATGGGGAGAGAAAATGCTGTAATATCTATAATAGACAGTGAGCCCCCCAAACCCCAAGAAAGAGGATCAGAGATCAAGGATCAGAAAATTCTTCTCTCTTATATCAGACACACTCTCTCTCTATCTGACTTGCATCTTGTCATCCCATCCCCCCTTGACAGGGAACAGTGTCCATAATGGGAATCAGAACCTCTGAAATTTGAGGAAAAGTATAAAAATGGGCAGTTTATGGGCGAGGAAGGGCATGGGCTAAATATCGAATGATCTTGGTATTGGTTCCTCACCAATAATAGAGACTGTGTCCCATTAGGTTGTGGTGAGATTCATCTGGGTGGCTAACTCATGTAAAGCCCTTGTCAGCATGTCCTGTTCTAATATTGCCCACTGTTATTAGCATTAATAGTGATTGTTAGCAACCAGATGCAAGTTAAGGAAGAAAAGTGAAAGACAGTGCACCCTGGCCAGTGTGACTAGGCATTGTCCTGTGCATCAAAAAGGTCACCTGTTTGATTCATGGTCAGGGCACTTATCCAGGTGGCAGGTCTGGTCCCCAGGCAACCATTAATATTTCTGGTTCACATGAATGCTTCTCTGTCTGTCTGTATCTCTCCATTCATCTCTCTCTAAAGAATAAATTTTAAAGCCTACCACATTAAAACAACACAAAACAAAAGAAAACTCATTGCTGCATGTTGTCTCTCAACAGGGTGTCATGCACTTGACACTTTATTTGTTCTGGAGACTACACCTGAGAAATCCAGCAAAATTCCTTATTGGAATCTGGACTTTTCCATCAAAATATTCAAAAAGGCACAGTACCAAGGCAATGAGGCTTAGAAAGTGCATGTTTAGATAGAGACATCATCTGTGAATATGGGCATACAGGGGCCCTTGGTAGTTGGTGACTGGTGGTGCACAGGGATCCTGTACATGAAGGCCCTATGGATGGGGGTTTCCAGTCCATCAGAAAGCAAGCAGGGAGAGTAAGGCACACATAGTAGGTTGCTTACTATTGAATGTATCCAGAGTCCACACATCTGCACAGCAATCAGGCAGGTTGGATTTAGGACAACTGGGGGAAACAGATGTCAAAAGGAGTACTTTGAATAGAGAAGAGCCAAAGTCTGGCCTGCTTGGCTCAGTGGTTGAGTTTTGACCTGTGAACCAGGAGGTTAGGGTGTAATTCCCAGTCCGGGACATGCCTGGGTTGTGGGATCCAAGGCCAGTAAGTGTCTTGTAGGAGGCAGCCAATCCATGATTCTCTCTCACCATTGGCGGTTCTCTTTCCTTCCTCTCTGAAAACAGTAAAAATAAATGTATTTAAAAGTATGTAAATAGCTTAGTTTGATATCCACAATATCCATTTAAGAAATACAAGAAGGAGCCCTTTGTCATGGTCAGAATTTTTATGCTTTTCTTTCTTCTCCTTAATCTTCCTTTTTAGTCCACTTGCCAAGAGGATTGTATATAATGTGTTCGATTCTATACTGGGGAAGTTTTGTATTGTTTGCCTTCTTGTATTTCTCTGCATCAAAATACGTTATCAATTCAAACCTACATTGGTAAAATTCTGCTGAGTAAATGTGACGTCCAAGTGGCTTTATTAAGTGTTTCACCAATCCAGCAGCATACCAGGTGGCAATGAGAAAGGGGCTCACTGAGCCAAACCGAACAGGGCTTATTCCTTCATTGCCCCCCAATCTGACATGCTAGACTTTAAAGTCCTTAAACAACTGAGATTCCAGCTTCCAAATTTTTCAATGAGTTTCACATACACTATTCTAATAAAAATAATTTTAAGAAACCACACATTTTTGTGGTAATTTTTAAAATTCAAGTTGGAAGGCTTGTTGATAACTCTACACTCAACAGGCCAAGAGATGAGTTTTTAAAAACCTTTCCCATCATGATGTTTTTTTACATTCACTGATAAAAATACTGAGGCTTCAAGGTAACTTGTTGTTTAGGAAAGCATATCCTTTGTGGTACATTAAATGTCAAATAGTTGAAGAGAAAGTGCATGAGTAGTTCTACAGTAAAATACATATCACTACCTAGGGGCACTTTTGTTCATTTCATTCAGAGGTATAGTCAGGAAAGCTAACTGGTTCGGTTTAAGTGACAATTTATGTTTCAATCTTATTCACACTTCAGTAAGGTGCTGATATCATTTTAATAAACAAAAGGATGCTTACATTTAGACTTCTTCAAACATTTATATTATCCTGTATGTAATTTTTCTTCCTACTTAACCTATTACTTTAAAGGTTGAGGACATACAAAATCCCATAGGAAGGAGGCAAACAATTGTCATGTAGACTTGTTGGAGATTCCTCAATCCTTTTTTCCATTTAGGTTTTCCAACGAAAATATGTAATTTGTTTACCCTGCCTAACTGGAAAACAGGGCAGCATGCCATAAAGAAGTAGCACACTGCTTCATTTTCTATGCAGTTCTTTCAAAATCTGGTATGCACTTATGGTCAAAGACACATTGGGAAATTTAGAGTCAAGAATGCAACTCTCCATACACATTGCTGTTTGTAGTACAATCCGACAAGATATCCCATTTGGTGGAAAACTTTATTCTGAAAATTTTAACAATGCAGACCTTCATATTAAACAGTTAAAGTATATTGCAATTTAAATCAACACTTATGAAATATCCCTGAATAATTCAAACTTTGCATCCCAGGCAGAAACTTCATAAAGGGACCTGTTTTCTTGCCTCTTCCCCAAACTCACCATTTGCTTTTGGTCATTCTTAATTAACAGAAGACAATTTCTTTACAAACTAAATGCCGTCCATACCTTAGCATCATTTTTAATTTCAGTGTCTACTTCCTCTGTCACAGGGGCTTCTCTCCTGATTCTCCTAGAGGAGCCCGATAAGTTGAGCTACAGTACAGCATGTTTCACTCTCTCTTGCATAGATTGTGAATCTTATGATTTCCGCCAGCACCAGGCTTGGGACCCCTTACAGAGGTGTCCCATCTTCTGCTGCAATAATTGTCATGCCCCCGTCATAACCATCTCATCTGCGGCTATAATAATCATCTCAGCAACTGCTTCTACTGTAAGTCAGAAGGGACCTTTGTGCTGGAGGTGTTCCACCTGAGCCTACTGTAAAACCAGTGACAAAATAACAATACTTGAACCTCTTATTGAATAATTTTACATCAGTATGACATGACCCTAGTAAAGTCTTAAATATTAGGAAAACATATAAGTTTATCTGCTTGTGCTGAAAAGATATCAGTAATGCTGAGGTAGGCAATGGAGCTTATATTTATTTAAAATACAGCTGAAGAATAATGTTTCAACTCAATTAATTGATTGTGAATAAATTTCAATGCACATTTTTCTGAAAACAGGCTGACATTGTATTGTTCCTATGCTTCACGCTGTCAACTGCTCGTTCTGATTAAAAGATGGTAAAATACCCCCTGACTGGTATTAATAAGTGGGAAGAGTACCAACCTTGGCCCTGCAGGATCCTGGGTTTGTTTGCAGGTCAAGGGTATGCCCCTGGGTTGCAGGGTCCCTTCCTGCACCAGGTTGAGGATTGTACATGAGGAAAACATCAGAGTATCTCTCTCACATTGATGTAGCTCTCTCTCATCCCCACTCTCCCCATTCCACTCTCCCAAGTTGAATTGGAGAAAATATCCTCAGGTGAGGAAATCCAAAAAAATAAAACGTAGAATTTTGTTTCTTTAATAAGGAAGATAAATGACTGTGATCCCTCATCCCTGAAAGTGTGTACTGTTCCAAATAAGATACTAAGAAAAGAATACAAGTACTCCATGATAATGCAACAGCCATACTTCATATAGTACTCCCTTTGGCAAATGGAAGTAAAAATAGAGTAATACAAGGCGGCTGATTAAATCACTTACACGTCACTTACACACAGTATATCTGGACACTTACCATAACTCTCATATTAATGTCCGTAAGAGCCTCCAGTTCGACATGCAGATAATCTCTACCAGGGCTGCTCCCACAGCCATCATGATCACTACGGTAAAAAACACGGAATTAACTGTGTCCAAGTTAACAGCTGCAGCCTGCTATTGGATAAAAGAGGGAAACACTTTTATTTTTTTTTAACTTTTAACTTTTTAATTTTTCAATTTTTATTGATTAAGATATTATATGTGTACATTTCTTCACATTGCCCGTGCACCTCACTCCCATACATGTCCTAACCCCCCAGTGTCTTGCATCCATTGGTTATGCTTATATGCATGCATACAAGTTCTTAGGTTGATCTGTTATATCACCCCCCATCCCAAACCTTCCTGCTGTAATTTAACAGAAAGAGGGGAACACTTTTAAACACCTGTGTGTTCTATAGGAGTGCTCACCTCGAGAACCTGCAAGACTGTCACGGTGTGCACCCTCCCTACATGGTGGGCTATAACGCTTGCTGTATCAGGAACATGGATCATCTCTGCTGGAATAACTTAAGGGAATAAAGCAGAAATATTTTGCAATCACCTTCTAAGATACAGAACTTGTACACACTCTGACTACAAAAATAGGAAATGTATATGGACAGAAGGCTTCAAGAGACATTTCTCCAAAGAAGACACACAGAGGGAAAAAGATGGCGACCGGCAGGAAGGTAGGGAGAGAGAGAGTGTGAGTGAGGAACCCATAGAGGAGAGTGTAGATGTGTGTGGTGTGTGTGTGTGTGTGTATGAGATAGGGTCAGTTAGATTCTGCAGGTCTTCCAAGGGGCTCCCGAACAGGGCAGCCCTAGACAGCGGAGCCCCGCGCACAAAGCGGACACTTCTCGGCGGCTGGTGCGGATGCAGAGACCACGCCATCTTGGGAAACAGAGCTGCCCGAGACTCGGATCCTGGCTTCTGACACAAACCAGGACCCTGCAGCCACTGGGGACAGAGAACTGCTATCACAGCTTCAGACAAACAAACAAGAATCCAGACTTCCCGGCAGATTTCCGTGAGTCAAAGAGCCTATCCCCCTCCTCGCAGGCGCGCGAGCGCCATAGTAACTGATAGACCCGCCCCTCCCCCAAGCTGCTGAGCGCCCACAGGCGTGCGGAAAGCGCCATAGTAACTGATAGACGCGCCCCTCGCCCAAGCTGCTCACAGGCGCGCGCACAGACAGCGTCATAGTAACTGATAGACCCGCCCCTGGCCCAAGCTGCCGAGCTTTGCGCAGGGACGTGCTCCCTCTTAGGGAATTTGGCGCGCGCTCGCGCACGGGACAGAAGCAGCTCCCCGTCGGGGAAATCTGTCAGTGCGCACAGAGGGCTCCCCTTCGGGGAATTTGGGGGAATTTGGCTCGCGGGGCACAGCTCCCCCTTCGGAGATTCTTAAAAGCGTGCACAGAGGGGCTTCCCTTTGGGGAATTTGGCGCGCAGGTCGGACTCCGCCCCCCTTCTGGGACTTTGGGAGAGTGCACTGAGCCGGCTCACCTTCAGGTTTTTAAGAATGTGCGCTCTAGCCGGTTTGGCTCAGTAGAGAGAGCACACACAGGACGCAGCCCCACTTCAGGGAATTTGGCACGCCGGACACAGCTGCCTGGGATCCCTGACTCACAGCGCATTCACACTAAGAGCCAGCGACCCCAATTGTTGGTGCGTGCACACACAGGGACCCTGATTCTCAACGAGAAACCGCACAAGGCAACAGAGACTTTGACACTCGAGTCTTGGTGCAGACACAGGGAAACTCTGACTCCTGGCACATGCTAAGGATCACATTCTCGGCACATACCAACAGTGTGGTGCAGACAGGGCCCCTGATTCTAAATGTGCACACGAGACCACACGGAACACTGGGGACACTGATCCTGGGCAAGTTTGGTTCCCACCAACCAAAGACAGTCACACGTCCTAGTGTCAGAGCACTTCAGTGAAACTAGGGTGAAGCGAAGTCCCCACAGCACACGACCCAGGTCCACGCAAACAGAAGCTTGAGCTTTCTGGTAATAGCCAGAATGGGGAAACGAAATAACTCACAGAGGAAAGAAAATGTGGAGTCGCCAAGAAAGGAAATTAGTGAAAATGAAGCTTGCAACATGACCGAAAAGGAGTTCAGAGTAATGGTCATGGAATTTATACATCGGATGGATGAGAAAATCAACAACTTATGCAAGAATCAGGAAGAAATGAAAAGTGATATAGCTACAATCAAAAACACCATGGAAAGTTTCAACAGTAGATTACAAGAAGCAGAGGACCGAATTAGTGAGTTAGAAGATCAGGTACAGAAACAAGCTCAAGCTGAACAGCAATTGGAGAAAAAAATTAAAAAGCAGGAGGAAAGCCTAAGGGAGCTTCGGGACAACATGAAACGAAGTAACATGCGTATAATAGGGCTGCCAGAAGGACAAGAAGAGCAGCAGGGATTAGAAAATCTATTTGAAGAAATAATGACAGAAAACTTCCCGGATATGGGAAAGATAAAAGTTACGCAAGTAAAGAGAGTCCCAAGCAGGATCAACCCCAAAAGACCCACACCAAGACATGTCATAATTTCAATGGCAAATATAAATGATAAAGAGAGAATCCTAAAGGCGGCAAGAGAGAGACAGAGAGTTACCTACAAAGGAACACCCATCAGATTGTCAAATGATTACTCAACAGAAACACAACAAGCTAGAAGTGAATGGAAGGAGGTATACAAAGTGTTGCAAAGCAAAGGACTGAATCCAAGAATACTATATCCAGCAAGACTATCAATCAAAATTGAAGGGGAAATCAGGAGCTTTGCAGACAAAAAAAGCCTCAGGGAGTTTATCACCACCAAACCAGCAATGCAAGAATTGCTAAAGGGAATACTGTAAAAAGAAGAAATAAACAGGTAAGAAGGAATACAGACACAAAAATAGATATGACTGCAAACAAATACCTTTCAGTAATAACTTTAAATGTAAACGGACTAAATGCTCCAATCAAAAGACATCGAGTAGCTGAATGGATAAAAAAACACGACCCATATATATATGCTGTCTACAAAAGACCCACCTCAGAACAAGAGACTCACACAGATTGAAAGTGAAGGGATGGAAAAATATCTTTCAGGCAAATGGAAATGAAAAAAAAGCTGGGGTAGCAATACTTATATCTGACAAAATAGACCTCAAAGTAAATGCCATAACAAGAGATAAGGAAGGCCACTTCATAATACTAAAGGGAGAAATCCAACAAGAAGAAATAATTCTGGTAAACATATATGCTCCCAATATAGGAGCACCCAAATACATAAAAAAAACTCCTGGAGGATATCAAGGGAGAGATTAATAGCAACACAATCATAGTAGGAGACTTTAATACCCCACTATCACCACTGGACAAATCCTCTAAACAAAAAATCAGCAAAGAAACAGCAATCCTAAATGACTCACTAGACCAGATGGAATTAATTGACATCTTCAGAACATTTCACCCCAAAGCCACAGAATATACATTCTTCTCAAGTGCACATGGGTCATTTTCAAAGATAGACCATATGCTGGGTCACAGGCAAAGTCTCTTCAAATTCAAGAAGATAGAAATTATATCAAGCATCTTCTCAGATCACAGTGGCATAAAACTGGAAATCAACTACAATAAAAACAATCCAAAGAAATCAAACACATGGAGACTAAACAGCATGCTATTAAACAAGGACTGGGTCACCAGAGAGATCAAGGAAGAAATAAAAAACATCATGGCAACAAATGACAATGAAAACACAACAATCCAAAATCTATGGGACACAGCGAAAGCAGTCTTGAGAGGGAAGTTCATAGCTCTACAGGCCTATTGCAAAAAACAAGAAACAATGGTAATAAATTACTTAACCCTACAACTCAAAGAGCTAGAAAAAGAGCAGCAAGAAAAGCCCAGTGTAACCAGAAGGAAGGAAATAACAAAGATCAGAGCGGAGATAAATGACATAGAGACCAAAGAAACAATACATAAGATCAACAAAACCAAGAGCTGGTTCTTTGAAAGGATAAACAAGATTGATGGACCTCTAGCCAGGCTCACCAAGAAGCAAAGAGAGAGGACCCAAATAAACAAAGTCAGAAATGAAAGAGGTGAAATAACAACAGACCCCGCTGAGATACAAAGGATTGTTACAAAATACTACGAACAACTCTATTCCAACAAACTGGACAATCTGGAGGAAATGGACATATTCCTAGAAAAATATAACCTTCCAAAAATCAATCAAGAAGAATCTAAACAGCTCAATAGGCCAATAACTATGGACGAAATTGAAGCAGTCATCAAAAAGCTTCCATCAAACAAAAGCCCGGGGCCAGATGGCTTCACAGGAGAGTTTTACCAAACATTCAAGGAAGAACTAAAACCTATCCTCCTCAGACTATTCCAAAAAATTCAAGTGGAAGGAACACTTCCAAGCTCCTTCTATGAAGCCAGCATCACCCTAATACCAAAACCAGATAAAGACAACACAATGAAAGAGAATTACAGACCAATATCCCTCATGAACATAGATGCCAAAATCCTCAACAAAATTCTAGCAAATCGGCTCCAGCAGTACATCATAAAGATCATACACCATGACCAAGTAGGATTTATCCCAGGAATGCAAGGATGGTACAATATCCGCAAATCAATAAACGTGATACATCACATAAACAAATTGAAAGATAAAAATCACATAGTCATATCAATTGATGCAGAAAAAGCATTTGACAAAATCCAACACCCTTTCTTGATAAAAGCTCTCAACAAGGTGGGAATAGATGGCTCATACCTCAACATAATAAAAGCTATATATGATAAACCCACAGCAAACATCATACTCAATGGACAAAAACTAAAGACATTTCCCCTAAGAACAGGAACAAGACAGGGATGCCCACTCTCACCACTCCTGTTTGACATAGTACTGGAAGTATTAGCCATTGCAATTAGACAAGAAAAAGAAATACAAGACATCCAGATTGGAAAAGAACAAGTAAAGCTGTCTTTATTTGCAGACGACATGATATTGTACATAAAAAATCCGAAAGACTCCGTCAAAAAACTCATAGACTTAATAAATGAATTCGGCAATGTAGCAGGATACAAAATTAACGCCAAGAAATCTATGGCCTTTCTATACACCAATAGTGAACTTACAGACAGAGAGACTAAAAAGGCAATCCCATTTACCATCGCACCAAAAAAATTAAGATACCTAGGAATATAAACTTAACTAAGGAGGTAAAAGACCTATACACGGAAAACTACAGGACACTGAAAAAAGAGATAGAGGAAGACGTAAACAGATGGAAGAACATACCATGTTCATGGATTGGTAGAATCAACATCATTAAAATGTCCATACTACCCAAAGCAATCTATAGATTCAATGCACTCCCCATTAAAATACCAACGGCATATTTCACAGACCTTGAAAGAACTCTCCAAAAATTCATCTGGAATAAAAAAAGACCCCGAATAGCCACAGCAATCCTGAGAAAGAAGAATAAAGTAGGAGGGATCTCAATACCAGATTTCAAGTTGTATTACAAAGCCACTGTTCTCAAAACAGCCTGGTACTGGCACAAGAACAGACATATAGATCAATGGAACAGAATAGAGAATCCAGATATTGACCCAAACCACTATGCTCAATTAATATTTGACAAAGGAGGCATGAACATACAATGGAATAAAGACAGTCTCTTCAATAAAGGGTGTTGGGAAAATTGGACAGATACATGCAAAAAAATGAAGCTTGATCACCAACTTACGCCATACACAAAAATAAACTCAAAATGGATACAGGACTTAAACATAAGACGGGAAACCATAAAAATACTAGAGCAATCCACAGGCAGCAAAATGTCAGACATATGCCAAAAGAAATTCTTCACTGACACTGCCCCTAGGGCAATGGAAGCTAAAGAGAAAATTAACAAATGGGACTACATCAAAATAAAAAGCTTTTTCACAGCAAAAGAAACCATCAACAAAACAACAAGAAGGCCCACTGCATGGGAGAACATATTTGCAAATGGCATCACTGATAAAGGTTTAATCTCCAACATCTACAGGCAGCTTATACAACTTAATAAAAGGAAGATAAATGATCCAATAAAAAAATGGGCAACAGACCTAAATAGAATCTTTTCAAAAGAAGACAGAAGGAAGGCCAAGAGACACATGAAAACATGCTCAACGTCACTAATTATCCGAGAGATGCAAATCAAAACAACAATGCGGTACCATCTCACACCTGTCAGAATGGCTATCATCAACAAATCAACAAACGACAAGTGTTGGCGAGGATGCGGAGAAAAAGGAACCCTCGTGCACTGCTGGTGGGATTGCAGACTGGTGCAGCCACTGTGGAGAACAGTATGGAGTTTCCTCAAAAAACTGAAAATGGAACTCCCATTTGACCCAGTAATCCCACTCCTGGGAATATATCCGAAGAAACTAGAAACACCAATTAGAAAGGATATATGCACCCCTATGTTCATAGCAGCGCAATTCACCATAGCTAAGATTTGGAAACAGCCTAGGTGCCCGTCAGCAGATGACTGGATCAGAAAACTGTGGTACATCTACACAATGGAATACTATGCTGCCATAAAAAAGAAGGAATTCTCATCATTTGCAGCAACCTGGGAGGAATTGGAGAACATTATGTTAAGTGAAATAAGTCAGTCAATGAAAGAAAAATACCACATGATCTCACTCATTTATGGATAATAAAGAACATTATAAACTTGAACAAAAAGATAGATACAGAGACAGTAAAGCATCAAACAGACTGTCAAATTACAAGGGGAAGGTTAGGGAGAGGGGGGGGGAGATAAGAGATCAATCAAAGGACTTGTATGCATGCATATAAGCATAACCAATGGATGCAAAACTCTGGGGGGTGGGGGCATATATGGGAGTGGGGTGTGGGGAGGGCAATGGTAAGATATGTACACATATAATACCTTAATAAAAAATTTGAAAAAAAAAAAAAAAAACAAAGAAGACACACAAATAGCTAACAAGTTCATGAAAAGATCAACTAAACAGGTCATTAGGGAAATGCCAATCAAAATCAAAATGCAATACTACTTCATTCCTAAGTAGGCAACAATGTGTGAAGAGGAAAATATCAGGGGTTGTTGGGGATTTAGAAAAACTGGAATCCTGTGCACAAACAACAGAAAGGTGACAAGGTGTCGCTGCTGTGGAAAACAATGGAAATTCCTTCAACAAACATTTAACACTGAATTACAATACGACTCAGATTTTCCAACCTATGTTATGCACCCAAAATCACTGGAAACTTCTACTGAAATGATAGCCCAAGAATGCTCAGAGCAGTCCTCCGGTGGAAATGACCCCAAAAGATGAAGATATCAATGAGCTGTGTACTAGAGCTGCAATGGAATATTTAATCGGCCATAAAAGTGGAGATGGACTGATTACTGCCACATGGATGACCCTTGGAAACATTTATGCTAATAGAAACAAGCCAGACACAAATGGTCCTGTCCTGTTTCATTCTGATACTATGATCTGTGGAAAACAGGCACATCAATACAGACAGAATACTGTTTGATGTTTGATAGAAGCTGGATCTGGGAAGAGAATGGTAGTGACTGTTTTACCTGCAGAATTTATTTAGGGGCGATAAAGATGTTTTGGATCTACACAGATGTGGTGCTGACATAAGATTCTGAATACACTGCATGCTACTTCCTTGGTCAATAGTAAATATTTAGTGTGATTGGATGAATTTCACCTCAACAACAAACAATATCTAGTATACATTAAGTGAAGTATGTTTTGTTGCCCATTACATATAACCAGTAGTGCAATCATCATCTCAAGGAGACATATGGTAATTTCTCCTGGAAGGGATTGGCTCTTTCCACAGAGCACCTGCATAATTCTCTCTCCCACGTGACAGCAGTCCTGAAAATGAAAAACACTTAAGTGAGTATATCTCAATGGAGAGAAATGTTT